>NW_007246012.1:371874-399663 GCF_000164805.1 Carlito syrichta
TTTTGAGGTATGTTCCCTCTATGCCTAGGTGTTTGAGGGTTTTTATCAAGAAGGGATGCTAGATTTTATCAAAAGTTTTTTCTGCATCTAATGTCATAATCATGTGGTTCTTACTTTTACATCTGTTGATGTATTTATTTACATTTATGGTCTTGCAGATGTTGAACCAACCCTGCACCCTGGGAATGAAGCCTACTTGGTCATGGTGAATAATTTTTGAGATGTGTTATTGGATCTGATTTGCTAGAATCTTGTTGAAAATTTTTGAATCTATGTTCATTAGGGATATTGAGCTGTGCTTTTGTTGTTGGATCTATATCCAGTTTGGGTATCAGTGTGATGTTAGCTTCTAACAATGAATCAGGGAGAATTTTGTCATTCTCCATTGCTGGGAATACTTTCCGTAGGACTTGTATCAGCTCTTCTTTGCATGTTTTGTAGAATTCTTCTGGAAATCCCTCTTCTCCAGGGCTTTTTTTTTTTTTGGTAGTAGTTTTCTTATGATGGAGTCAATTTCCTGGATTGCTACTGGTCTATTTAATGTCTCAGTTTCTTTTTGCTTCAGTCTTGGGAGATTGGGTGATGTCAGAAAGTTCTTTATTTAATTTAAGTTATCAAGTTTATTTTCATGTGGGTGTGCATAGTAATTTCTGATAATCTTTTCTTTGGGGTCAGTTGTGATTTGATTTTTTGCATTTCTGATAATGTTTACTTGGACTTTTTCCTCTCTTTTTCTTGGCCATTCTGGCTAGGGGTCCATCAATCTTGATTATCCTTTCAATGAACCAGCTATATGTTTTGTTGATTTTTTTCTATGATATTTTTGTCTTCTATGGTCCCATATTTGGTCTTTTTTTTTTGTGATCTGGATTCTTCTGCTAAAGTTAGGGTTTGGTACTCTTTTCTTTCTACTTCGCTTAGATGATTTTTTAGGTTGTCAACATGTGATCTTTCCATTTTCTTGATGTATGTTTGAAGAGATATAAATTCCCGTCTTCAAATTGTTTTCATGGCATCCCAGAGGTTTTGGTAAGATGTTTCTTCAATTTCATTTGTTTCCAGGAATCTTTCAATTTCTGTTTTGATTTCTGTGTTGACACAGTAGTCATTGAGCATTATGCTCTTTAGTGTTCATGTCTTTGTGGGTTTGTGGAAATTTTGTTGGTATTGATATTTATTTTTATTCCACTATGGTGTGAGAAGGTGCATGGCAGTATTTGATCTTATGAAATGTGTTTATGCTTGATGTGTGGCCATGGATGTGATTGATCTTGGAGTATGTCCCATGTGGTGATGAGTAGAATGTATAGTCTGTGGTTGGTGGAGTGTGCTGTAGGTATCTATTACGTCCATTTGGTCAAGTGTCAAGTTGAGGTTCCAGATCTCTTTGTTGATATTTTGCCTTGATGGTCTATCTAGGGTTGTTAATGGGATATTTAAGTACCCAGCTGTGATAGTATTGAAATCAATATCTTTTAAAAATGTACTTAGTAGTTGCTTTATAAACACTGGTGCTCCTTTGTTGGGTGCATATATGTTTAGGATGGATATTTCTTGTTGATGGATTCAACCTGTTATCATTATGTAGTGTCCTTTCATATCTTTTTAAATTTTTGATAGCTTAAAAGTTGTTTTATCTGATATTAAGATCACAATTCATGTCCTCTTTTGTGATCTGTCACCTGGATATTCATTTTCCATCCTCTAACTTTGAGTCTGTGTGCCTCCCTTGTGGTGAGATGAGTTTCCTGGATGCAGCAAATTATTGGGTCATGGATTGTTATCAAGTTTTCCATTATGTGTTTTTTCAGTGGTTAATTTAGTCCATTCACGTTCAGGCTGATTATTGAAATGTGATTGATTATCCCTGTCATGAGGTTCTTATAAAGCTTGTTTGTTTGTCTTCTTTTAACTTTTGGATTGAGATATGTGTGCGTTTTCAAGCTTTCAGTCTCAGTGTATTCTCTGTTGAATCATCTGTGTTCTTCTGTTCTCTTGGGAAGTGTGTGGTTATTCTTTTTTTTTTATTCTTCTATGCTTAATACCTTTTTAAGTATCTTCTGTAGCGCTGGTCTGGAAGCTGCATAATCTCTTTGGGATTGGATGTCTGGGAAGAATTTTAATTTTCCATCACTGATGAAGCTGAACTTGGCTGGGTAGGAAATTATTGAATGAAATTGTTTATCTTTCAAGACTTTGAATATTGGACTCCAGTACCTTCTAGCTTGTAGCGTTTCCGTCAATAGATCTGCAGCTATTCTGATTGGTTTTCTCTGGTAGGTAGTCTGATCTTTCTCTCTTGCTGCCTTTAGAATTTTTCTTTTATTTATTTATTTATTTATTTCTGCTTTATTTTTTATTTTAAAAGATGTGGAGTGCACTTCAGGGTTAGCTATACAAATGTTCTTTATGCATGTGTTCTTGATGAGATGTGCCTCCAACCCCCTGCAGATTCCCACTCTACAAATCCTGCCCCCACCCTCCCCTGGCAGTTTCCCACTACTGCCAATCTTTTTCTTACAGAATTGCAATAATTGTTCAAAGTCCATTTATATGTGAGAACATGTGTTACTCAGTTCTTTGTTTCTTTGTAGGTCACTCAGTATTATACATCTTAAGTTCCTACAGTTACTGTGAAGTTCATAATTTTGCCCTTCTTTATGGCTGCATAGTATTCCACCATGGATATATATTTTTTTATCCAGTCCTCTTTTTATGGGCAACATGATTGGTTCCATGGTTTGCTATTGTGAAAAATGCTGCAATAAACATATGTGAGCAAGTATCCTTCTCATAGAGTGATTTGATCCTCCGAGTATATTCCCAGTAGAGGGATTGCCAGATCATATAAAAGTTGGGGAGGGGGAGGTGGGATTGACAGTAGTCAAGAACTTTTTCTTTTGTATCTACTTTGTATAGGTGAATTGCTATTTGTCTAGGGGGTTGGTCTTCACATTTGATGTCTTGCAGGGGTTCTCTGTCTCTCTTGTCTTGGATGTTCACATCTCTGGTGAGATGGGGAAAGTTTTCTTGGATAACCTCCTGGAATAATTACTTCAAGGTGTTCTCCATTTCCCTTTCTTCTTCTGGGATACCAATTTGGTGTAGGTTTGGCCTCTTGATATAATCTTACATCTCTTGGAGACTTTGTTCTTTCTGAGTTTTTTTTCCCCCTATGTTTTTAACAGATCAGGTTAATTCTTTGTTTTGGTCTTCAAATTCAGAGATTCTTTCTTCCATTTGATTGATTCTGCTTTCCATGCTTGTCATCTTGTTATTCATTTCCTGAATGAAGGTTTTTTTTATGGTCAAGATCTCTGTTACAAGTTCTTTCAGTGTTGACTCTTGTCTTTCTTGAGTCTTTTACTCTTTCCATCCATTTCCTAACCCTTGCTGTATTCTAGGGCCAGTCATTGGTTATCTCCATTGTTTGGCCTCTGGGATGTGATTTTTCAGGCATTTTCTCTTTGGTACACTGAGAATTACCTGTGTTCTTCTGTTGATTTTGTCCTCATTTGTGACAGATCTCTTTCTTCTCTCTTTAGTTTGTTATTCAGTGGCAGTGGAAGAGGCTTTCACTTCTGATATTTGCTCAACCCTCTATTCTTCCCTAATCAGGGGTCTGAATTTGTTGTATTTTGAAACACTGCTGTGAGTGGGAAGCTTTGCTGTGTCTTGTAGTTTTGGGAGTCAAATAAGGTAGAGGATGGAGAGCTAGGATTCAGAAATGACTTGAAAATCATGATGTTCACTGATTGTGGTATGTGTTCCCTGAGACACACTCCCCATCACCTCTTTATATGATGTGTGTGTACTCCCACTGATCTCTTCAAGGGTCTTCCTCTTCCTTTTATGGTCACATCCTTTGTCCCACAGCTGAATCAGGATAGAAAGTGGGGTGCCTGAGATTCAGAACTCATCCTATCACTCTGGAGTTTGTGCTTTTGGGATGTTTCTTCTGGGTCATGATCAACCCCTGAGTAGTTAATCCATTGGTCACAGAGATCAATTCTGTCACTCTTTGGTGAGCAAGCTGGAGCACTTTCCTGTCCAGTTTTCAAGATGGTGGTGGGGTACCTGTTCCACTTTTCCTGTGAGGCTCTTCATCTGGGCTCCCTCACTGTGCTCCCTCCACAGCCCTTGCTGCCAGTGTCTGGCCAGGCACTGCAGTAGTGAGGCAAAGCCTGGGGCCAGAGTCACTCCTGGGAGCCCCTCCCTGGGAAGGGCTTTGCCAATTTTAAAGAAATGACACTTGGCTTCTGCACCCCAGAAAGCACTAGGATCCAAGTAGAGTAGCTACTGCACTAGCTGCTTCACCAGAGCCCTGGTCACTTGCTCCTGAGTCCCCAGTCAGTCAGCCACTGACACACCCACTTACTCACACATGCGTATGCAAAATTTTCCATATACTCACTCACTCACACTGGAACTCACATAGTCTGGCTCTGCCACCATCTTCCACTTTCTTCTCTCATTGTAATTCTGATTTGCATTTATCTGATGATTAGTGAGGTTAAGCATTTTTTTCATGTGTCCGTTAACTGCTTTTATGTCATCTTTTAAGAAGTGTCTGTTCATGTCCTTTGCCTACTTTTTAATGCCCCCCCCCCTTTACTTCATTTGAGTTCCTTATAGATCCAGGATGTTAGGCCTTTGTCAGATGCACAATTTACAAATATTTTTTCTCATTCTGTTGGTTGTCTCTTTGCTCTCTTTATGATTCTTTTTGTTGTGCAAAAGTTTTTCAGTTTGATGAGGTCCCGCCTATCTTGGATTTTGTAGCATTTGCTTTTGAAAACTTGGCCATGAATGCGTTGCCTACTCCCATGTCCAGAAGGATATTTTCTATGTTTTCTTTTAGGATTCTTATAGTTTGAGGTTTTATATTTAGGTCCTTGATCCATTTTGTTGCCCATCAAAAGAGGACTGGATAAAGAAAATGTGGTACATATACACAATGAAGTTTTATGCAACCATAAAGATGAACATAATCATGGCCCTTGCAGCAACTTGGATACAGTTGGAGACCATCATACCAAGTGAACTATCACAGAAATGAGGATATGAGTGTGCATGTTCTCACTTATAAGTGGGCCCTGAACACTAGTCATGTTAGCACTGCTGGGGGAGGGAGGGAGAGAGGGAGGATGGTGGGGGAACATGTGACAACACAATTGGTAACTGTCCACTACCAGGGGGAGTGAGGGACAGCTAGAAACCTAAACTTCACCTGCATGCAGCCTATTTTTGTAATAAAGCCTCACTTGTACCTCACAACTCTATAACAAACAAATAAATAAATTTTTTTTAAAAAGTCTGTATGTCTTTGCATACTGTAGGAATTTTGAATAGAATTGGTGAGAAATGATACATCTTTTTATTATTGAGTATAATAGTAGCTGTATATTTTCATAATCTATGTAACACTGAGACAATTTTCTACTATTTCTAGTTTTATGAGTTTTTAAAAATAAAAAGGTGTTGAATCTTGTCACATGCATGAATATGTGTTTATGTGCAAATATGATTTTTTTTACTCCTTATTCTGATTATATAGTGAAGTACAGTGAATAAATTTCAGATATTAAGCCAGTCATGAATTCTTGATACAATCCCCACTTTGTTATAATGTACTACTTTTTAATATATATATAGTATATAATTTACTAAGGATTAAGGATTTTTTGTGATTTTTTTTACAAAGAATATGAGTTTAAAGTTTGCTTTTCTTTTAATACTTTGTCTGATTTTAAGATAAGTGTAAAAATGGCCTCAAGGCATGATTTGTGAAATCTTTCTTCATACTCTGAAAAACTTTGTGAAGAATTATTATTTATTTTATAAATGTATATTGGAATTCATCAATAAAGTCTTCTTGGTTTGGAGTTTTCTTTGTACAGATGATTTCAATTAAGGATTCAGTTTCAAATTTGATATGGGATATTCAAATTTTCTATTTCTTCTTGAATGAGTTTTGGTAATCTGCATCTTTCAAACAATTTGTTCATTTTAGCTAAGTTATCAACTTTATGAGCATAATATTGTTATTATATTCCCTTATTATTGTTTTTCATAGAATCTGTAGTATTTTTAGTGTTGTCCCTGTTTGCATTCAATTATTGGAAATAAGTCTTCTTATTAAAAATGTTATCATTCCTTTTAGGACTATATCAATTTTATTGATATTTTAAGAGAAATAACTTTTGTTTCATTGATTTTTTTATATTGTTTTTCTCATTTTGATTTTATTGATTTCCTCTTTTATATTTATTCCTTCCTTCCTTCCATTCATTTTAGGATTTACTTGCTTTTCTTTCATAGATTCTATGGATGGAAGTTCAGGTCATTTATTTTAATGTAATTTTTGTTTTTAATGAAAGCACTTAATCCTATCTATGTTTTTGCTACTCCCCGATGTTGCTTTCCACAATTTAAAAATGCTTTCCACATCATTACAATTCAGGTCAAAATATTTTCTAATTTTTCTTGTGATTTATTATTTTGCTCACAGATTATATAAATGTATGTTGTTCAACTTTCAAATTTTATAGACTTTTTCACATACATTTCTATTCTTGGTTTCTAATTTAATTTAATGTTTTCAGAGAAAATACTCTGAATTATTTCAGTTTAATTTATTAAAACTTGTTTTATAGTCCACAATTTAATCAAACTAATCCCATATAATCTTTCATGTGCACCTAAAAATAATGTATATCCTTTATTGAGTGGAGCATTTTATAAATGCCACTTGGGTCAGGTTGGTTCATAACGTTATCCAAGTCAGTTATACAATTACTGCTTGTTCTAATAATTGTTCACTGACTTCTAATAATTATTGAGTGAGTAGTGTTGAAATTTCTAACTATAATTATAGATTTGTCTCATTCTCTTTTCAGTTCTATCAACTTTTGCTTCTTGAATTGTTGAAGCTCTGTTAGGTGCGTACACAGACTAGAAATCTCATGTCTTATGAATGTACTTTCCAGTTTCTCATTGTAGAATGCCTCACTTTATCCCTGGTGACATTGTTTATCCTGATGTCTGCATTGTATAATATTAATATAGACATTCTAGCCTGTGCCTAGTTTTCGTGTGCATTGTATTTAATTTTTTATCCTCTAGCTTTTAATCTCTCTATGACTATTTTTAAAGTGGGCTTTCTATAGTTAGCCTATATTTGAACATTTCCTTTTTATTAGCTCTGGCAAGTCATCTTTTAATTGGAGTATCAAGATCAGTAATATTTAATGAAGTTATTGTTACAGTAGGTTTAAATCTACAGTTTTGGTATTTGTTTTTTTTTTATTTTTCTTCTTTTTCTGATTCCCTTGTGTTAATTATTGTTTCAGTGTCCTATTGTTTCCACTACTGGCTTATTAGCAATTCCTTGCTCTTGTTTTTAGTATTGCTCTAGGGAATACAACATACATCTTTAACTAATCTCAACCTATCTTTAAATAGTGTCATGTCACTTCATGAATAATGTAAAATTCTTGCAAACATATACTTCCATTTGTCCCTCCCCATCTTTTGTTGTCATTTAATTACATTTATGCATATGTTATAAATAGCATTATTTTGTCTTCAACGTTTGCCTTTTGGAGAAGTAAAAAGTGAGAAAAAGAAAGTGTTCTATATATACTTACATATACACCATTTCTAATGTTTTTCATGCCTATTGTATAGATCTAAGTTCTCATCTGACATAATTTTCCTTCTGCTTGAAGAACATTCTTTAATATTTCTTGTAGGGCAGGTCTGATGAATTATTTCAGCAGTTGTTTATCTGAAACATAATTTCATCCTAATTTCTGAAATATAATTTTTTTTTGGCATAAAATTTTAGGTTGGTAGTTTTATTCTATACTGCTCCCTATAGAAGGGGACTTGATGTGTTTAGTTAAGGGAGTTTATAAGTGCCATGATTGTATTTGTATTTCAAAATATCCTTTGAACAGTCTCAATTATTTGGCTTGGGAAAAACCTGAAGGCAACAGGAGTAGTCAGGAGGCTGTTAAAACAAATCTAGGGAAGATACAATGAGGTTTCAACTGAGTTAATGGAGGTACAGATGGAGATAAGAAGGTTGGTTTGGGAGATATATTTTATAATCAGAAATATATATATTTATCACACAGGTTCTGACTTGTGAGTGAGGACATTCCTGTTTACAGAGGTGGGGATTTGCAGGAGAAGAACAGATTTGTGAGTTCAGTGGTATGTATCTCCATGGTGGCTTGAGTCTTGGGTCTGGGGGACCACCCAGATTCCATGATTAGCCTTCAACTTTCCCAATAGGATGAATTTCTTATCTATTTGTATCCAAAGTACACTTTTAGCTCTCACCACACTGCCCTCGAGTAAATTGAAACCTTATTTTTCTCCAAGCGGCTGAGTGTGGACTCCGGCTTTAGGTTCTATATACATGATATTGAGGGTTTCCTCCTTCCAGTACTCTAGCTCTAGTTTTCTGTGCCTTCTGACTTATACTGGGCAGTTACAGATAGTGTTCTTAGGTTAGAGTAAGTTCAGGTCAGCACCTCTGTACATGGTGTTTGGCCTGTGGCCATTAGTCAAGGACCTCTTTAATTGCATCATTCTCACCAGACTTTTGTTCTGTCAGATTCTGCTATTCCACTGGTTCCAGCAAGTCGTACAGCTGAGTTCACCCCAAGTTATGACATTATTTAGACTTTCCCTTTCAACTCAGAATATGAAACCGGGATAAATCACTCAACCTCCGTCCCCCTTTTAACCCCTATGTAAACTCTCTGAGGAATATAATGATAATTACCTTTTTCAGGGACAGAGTTGGGGGAGAGTCAATTAAGGCTTGCCCTGTGCTTTGAGATCTTTCAATGAAAGGCTCAGGGTTATTACTGTTAACAAGATACCAGAGGGATATTTGCCAGCAATGACTCCCTTTGAGCCAGCATGTCTGTCATTAGTAATTTGGGGGCTTGGCACAGAGTCATGGGAATGTTTTAATGGCTTCTGTTCAACCCCAGAAATAGATTGTGAAGTTGCAAAAAGAAATTCTTGTTTTCTCTGCCCTCCTCTATTTCTGTACACGTGGTGCTCTCACTGGAGATCTTAGGTTCTTTGTCAAGGGCCAAAGAAGTGGGTAACAGAGTCTTATGCTGCCCCAATAAATTCTGACAGAAGATAGTGCCCGGGCCTGTTTTAGAGACTGATTTAGAGATGGCTTATACCACCAGATAGTAATTTTGGTCTAAACCAACTTTCTGGAGCTATCTTGCTAATTCAGTGAAGTTTGGAAGTGGTAGGCAGGAGTTTCCTTCTCTAAGAAATATTTAGAAAAAATTTGTTAATTTGAACAAGTTATTTTATTTCCAAGCCAACTCCCAAATGCTTTTTAGGGCAGTCTTGATGAGTCAAGGAAAAAAAGTGGTTTCTTCCTGGGAGGCCTGTACTTTTTTCTAGGACATGGGCAAAGAACATGTGTGTCCAACCAACTTGTGTTTGGACCCTCAATGGGAGACTCCATGCTATGGCTTAATTTTCCATCCATTAATAAACTTCTTTTGGAAGCTCCCAATATCTCTCTCTACCTCAGTTTTTTCCTTCATTTTTGCACCTTTCTTTGCTTTATGCTTAAACAGTTATTTTCTGGACTTGTTAAAGCAGACTGGGGAAAACAGTAGATATGCTGAAATGAGAAATAGCTTTCATTCTTACTAATGGTGACCTTGGGAAAGTCACTTACTGCCCCACAACTTTTATTTCACTCTGTGACTCTCTGACTGAAATAATTGAGTCAGTATGAACATAATTATTTCAGGTGTTACAGACACAAAAAGTCCCATAAACTTGTGAAGCTTGTTAATATAAATCAGTAGGGTATGGTGGGAGCTGCAGCAAACTGAAATACTCTGTCCCATTCACAGAGAGCAGCTATTATATTGCTACAGTAAATACTTGTCAGACTTTCTTTTTTCAAAGCAAATAAGACACTTACAAATTTCTGATGCCTTCTTATTTTTAAGTGAAAAAAAAATGGAACAGTTGAAACATGGCTGTGGTCTGGACTTGCCTAACAAACTATCAGTTTGACATTTATGGTTTATTTTATTCTTTATCAATGTCTACTTTCTTGTGCTTCCTCTTTATCCTTAATACTTTTTTAAAAACCTGTTTTCTTTACATTAACCTAAAATAACGCCAATTCTCTACTTGGAACATATTCACACAAACCTCAAGCTGTCATTCGTCCAACAGGCACACTCGAATTCTCACCTCTTATAACCAACAATACAAAAAACCATCATTCCCCCTGAGTTTATACTTCCATTCCCAAAAAGAAACTGGAGAATAAACCTTGCTACTTTTACTTAAAAAGCAAAACGGAAAAAAGAAAAACAAAAACACACAAAACAACTGATGACAGGGTCACCAGGAATTCTAACTCATCAGTCACTTGTGGCTATCTGTGGTTGAGTTTGCCAACTCTTGGCCACACAGATGGTGCCAATCCTGAGCCTGATGAGGAGCTGGCCTGAAGGAGTCATGACTGTGTCTCCACTACCTTTCTAGAAAAATATTCAGGAAGCCCCAACCATTGATTGTTCAGTAATAAATTGTACCAAAGAACATATATTTGTCACCAAAATGAGCATAAATTTTCCTAGCTGCAATGATTTGCCTTATTTTAACTCTTTTATAGAGGGAAATATGGCAAGAAGACATCTCTTTGGAAATGGTGTAATAATACTTTGTAGGCATCTCCAAAATTTCTACTCCCTCCCCAGTGACAGAAATAACTAATTGTCAAGGACACTCTTTCCATTGAGTCTCCCTTAATATACATGGAAGCTGTGACCAGTCATTTCGAGTTGAAATCTGTGTTAAAATCCAATATGCCGAAAAGTGAAAACAACCAAAATATTCGTTAAATAGTGAATGGATAAACAAAATGTGCATCTTCATATAATGGAAGACTATTTGCCAGTAAAAGAGGGATGGAGTATAGATACACATAGCAACATGGATGAACCTCAAAACATTATGTTGACTGAAGAAAAAGACAGACCAGATCAGGTACTCTATGAGACCACATTTATGAAATGTGCAGAAAAGGCAAATCTATAGAGACAAAGTAAATTAGTAGTTTTCTCCAGTTAGAGGTAGAATGGGGACTGACTACAAATGGTCTCAAGGTTTGTTTTGGGGGGCGCAATGGAGATATTCTAAAATTAAATGGTGATGATAGTTGTACAACTTTATACATTTATAAAAAGTCCTTGAAATATTCACTTAAAATAAGTGAATTAAACATTATATAAAGTACACCTCAAAAAAGTTGCTTACAAAGCACACACAGTAGGCTTGCCTGTTTGTCAAGACATTTGACTACCTGGAACCAGAGAGCCACGAAGCACAAGTTATTACAGAATCTTCCACTGTCTGTGTAATATTAGAAATGACTTCCTTTCTCTGTGTGCAATTTCTTCATTTGTAAGTTGATGCGTTTGAGCTCCAACAGTATTTAGGAAAAAGCAAAGTGAGGATAGTTATTGTTGTTATTTAATTAAAAAGTGAAAACAACTCATTAGCCATCCTATCAGGCTGTCAACTTTTGGAGAGAAGCAGAGATTGGGGTCTAGTCACCTACCAATGTCTGATTCAAAACCTTACACAGAGTATTAAGTCGTGCCTATCTATTGGTATAAGGAGTTTAGGAATATCAATATTTACAGATCTATAAATACTGTACAATGGTATTTTCTAAGAATTTATCAGTATAATATATGACAATGTGACATTCCTGCCCTGTCCACTATGTATTTTAGGTATTCCTAGTGGGTATGAAACATTGGGATGAAAGCATCATCCTTTATAACCTAAGTCTAGTTAGATAAGTAGTTACAGTGAGAAAAAGAGGTGTGTGTACATTCGTGTGTTACACCCTTGCTTTGGGTGTGTTTGGGTGTGTTATATTGGATGAGGAAGGGCTGTGGAGTAAAAAAAAAAACAAAATTTCTTCCTGGTTTTGTTATTAAATCCTCTGGGGCCATCACTTCACTTTTTGGAGTCAGCTGATAATGAGGGTAATATAATTTATTTTGCAAGATTTTTTGGAGTCCTATGAGAATGTCTATGTTAAACATCTAGTGCAGTTCCAGAAACAAAGTAAGTGCTTCCTTAATGTTTTTCTTTTTCCCTGACCTTTCTGCTCTTCATGTCCTTCTCTACCAAGTTCAAGGTCAGATTAGAGATGGCCAGTTCTAGATAGCAGCGACTCAAAGTGATTTTTGTCTGCTTCTCTAGTTAATCAGCTACACAAATACAGTCAACTGAGGACATCTTAGTTTGTAAGGGGATCTGGCTATACTGAGTGATTGTTCACTAACTCTGGAAATGATCCCCATGTCTTGACACTTTGCCCTTCTTTGCTTCTGTCTTTGGCTTTAAGGTTTTCTAAATTGCAGTTATGACTGTTTGGTAAGACACTAGGTCCATGACAATGAATATTCCTTGGCACTGCAGTCATGACAGAGGCTCATATGAGAATTATTTCTAAACCAGATGTCCCAGGAGTTTGCCCAGTCCTTTTCACATTTGGTCAAAGCATCCAAGTTTCTGTTTCTGTTTTGGAACAAACTGGTGGCTATGCTTTCAGTCCATGTGTCCATTTAAGACACAGCCAGAAAACTCCACAAGGCTGGGTGCTGTCAGATTTTTCAGGGCCACACACACTGATGAGCAAAATCAGCTAAAATAAGACTTTGCATATGTTTGCATGTCTTATTCTGGTCACAGAGATGTAAAGATATGATAAATATTACTTAGGGGAGGAGAGAGAAGGGATGAACATTTATGGGTTCACTTTATGGTTGGCACTTGAGATATGTATTCCTCTACTCACTTATTTAAGATGTAAGAATAATTTTGATTGCATTTTACATAACAAAAGAATCTCAGATGCTTTGTCAAAATAAATTAAGCAATGCAAAAGCTCACAGGGCAAAAAGTAAAAATATCCCTATTCCAACAACAATATCTCCTCCACTCATCCTTCCTCCTTGAAATTTTAATCTCAAGTGAAGGTAACTACTTTTAGTAGACTAGTATGGATTGTTCTCTTGACCCCTTTTTAGGCACTTTGCCATAAATGCAAATTGTTCTGTAATTCCCCCATCCTATTTATATACTCTGTTTGCTTTTCTATATTATTACAGATATAGCTGCCTGACTTTTTAAAAAGTGACTCCCTAGTATTCTATTCCATGCAAGTACTCACGTTTGTTTAGCCATGCTTCATTCGTGGTCATATGCATTCCTTTCTGCTTCTTGTACATGTAAACTTACCCATGTATACGTGAGTACATTTTCGTAAAATAGATTCTTCAACATAAATGTATTAAGTATCTATCAGGCAGGGGACCAGATGCTATAAATAGAGTACCAGGCAGGGGACTGAATGTATCAAAACAACATGGACAAGATATAATTGCTTGCTGCCTCCGTAGAGTTTACAATCTAGCCTGCCATTGAATTTCAAATGTCCACTTCATCTTTTCCCCACCTCATACTGTTTATTAGTGTAATAATAATTACTGCTCATTTATAGATAAGAAGCCTACCACTCAAAGAAGTATATGGACATAAGCACCCAGACCATTTGCTGCTTAGCTGGGGATCATTCCCACGTCTGACTCTAAAACTCCCACACTGCCCATTACCTGGTCAGTAACTAGTATTTAGTCTGTTGCAACCTACCCAAGGAAGATGTGTCAAATTTAACCATGTAGTATTGGATCTAAAAGTGTTAGCAATCCAGGTGAAGGCCGTGAAGTAAAAGGGTTACTTCTCAATATTTGTAAAACCAGGACACCACAGCTCACGAGAAGCAGAGAGACTCCTGGTCCCCACTGTTCATTGGAGGGTCTGCCCTCGAGTAAGGCATTTCAGGTCTTGAATTCCAGGTCAGCCACTTAGCATTCAAATAGCCTTGGTCAAGTCACTTCTTGTCCATCAGATTCAGGTTTCTTCATCTGTAAAGTGGGAAATATCGATATCCACCTTTCCAGTAATTATGAGGTTTCAATGAGCTCACGTGCATAAAATATTTTGCATAGTTCCTGAGACAGTGAAAGTTTAATAAATGTCAACTATTGTGACTGCTTTCATTTTACTTTTTTCCCTTGAGCTAAATCTGATTGCCTTCTGGAGTTCTTGGCTTTTTCTGCCAACTCTGAGCCAACCTGCCTTCTCACCACCTTTACTGTCCTCAGGAGCCCTTGAGCAATTCTGGGTATGGCCTCAGTTCTCATTGTAGGAGAATGTGAACATGATATGTCCCCAGTATAGCTCTGGGTGCAAGGAGGCTGCTAATTAGAAATGAAAGGGTGGGCACAGCTAATGGTTTTCCGAGTAGCCATTTACACTCATGGTTTGGGAACTGGGTGTGATTTCTTCTTGGCATAACTCCTTGGAGATTTGTGACCTGTTCTGATCCTGTCGTCTAGTTACCAGAGTCTCTTCTGTCCTCTGAAAGCCCCACTTCGGAACTCTGCTCTCTGGCCCAGCTCTCGCAGCCAGGCTAGACAAGTATAGATGCTACTTGTCAGATTTGTGCCAAGTTGCCCGACTGGGACACTCACCACTGGGCCAGACCATACTTTACCAAGCTGGGCTCTCAGCCATGACTGGAAAGATGCCAGCAGGAAGGAGGCAGGGCCTGTGCAGAGCTGGTGTGGGTGACCGCTGCTGGGAGCCTAAAATGGCCTGCAGCTACAAGGGTAGGATTAGTGACATCAGCCCCTCCCCAGCAGCAAGTTCAGACAAGAGGAGAGGGAGGACACTGGCACCCAGGTCAGAAGGGGCATTGGCAGCTAGGAGAGTGGGTCCTCCCAGGCCCGGGTTCTTTGGGGCCTGCCTGCTCTGGCATGGCTGTTGGGGAAACCTGTTGGGTAAGCTCCTGTATGTTTCCCTGTAAGACTGGGTCTTATAGTTGATGCAGAAAAGTGGGGTGAGGGGAGGGAGTACTTTAATGTCTCTGACATGTACTTGAGAAGCTGCCAAGGGGTGGTTTATATTTCTTAAACAGAGATGTGTTATGATAGTGAGGCTGCTTCTGTGGTGATGATAGCTGAGCCCTGCCTGAGGCTGGGGCTCCCTGACATGTCACTTTGCCAAGTCAGGAGGCATCATGATGAAGGGAGTGAATTGCCAGATTTTGGGAACAGCAGATGTAGATGTAGCTGCCCTGGGACACAGGGTACTTGACATTGGGTTAGGCAGATCATCACCCTGAACTCCAGTTTTCTCCTCAGCTAATGGAAATAATGGTCTGTGCTTTTCAGATTTTCATAGCTGCATACTTACTGGGCACTATTATAAGACAGTTCACAAATATCTCACATAATCCTGTAACGACTACATGATGCAGGAGTTATTATGATCCTTGTTTTACAGATGAGGAAAAGAGTGATCAAGTGACTTGGCCAGAGTCTCACAGCAAAGCTGGCAGAACTGGGATTGGACCCCGGGCAGATGTCTTATGACCACTGTGCTGTGCTTCCCAGAACTTGCTGAGGACTCTGCTCCTCATTTTGGTAGCACATTTGTTGATGTGATTAGCTGATGAATACCAGTTTCCTTTACTGGATTTTGAACTATACACTTGTTTTTTGCTGCTCTACATATCCCAAGCGCGCAGCTGTAGACCTAATAAGGACTTCCCTGCAATGTACGTATGACAGGCTGCAGGGAGGGTCAAGGTAAAGAACTTGAAGCAACAGGTGGCTCCCTGTGAAATCACCCAGCACTGTTCTGAGCTCACAATGGGTGCCTGGGAAGTGTTTATGTTCAGGGCAGACATGGTTGGGGCTGAGTTCACCCCAGTGACTTTGTACTGGGGATCTCTCAGTTCAACACATCAGTCATGAATGGAGTCACCTGCACATGGCAGCCGTTGGAGAAATCTTTTTGACTCATCTACAAGAAGAAGGGCAGGAACCATGTTTTTAGGCAGGTCAAAACTGTAGGTCATATGCCCCATAAAGTTTCCTTTGCAGGGGAGACTTCAAGTTGCATCTCCTCAAAGTACCTACTGCTGAACCTTGAAAGTTGGGTCAGATCATCTTTCTGCTTTGGGGAGAAGGGTTTCCATCACTTTGTTCAGCAACTCATTCTCATCTTCAGCTTTAGGCTTAAAGCAGACAATCTCTGAAGTGCCAAGTGGTTAGATGCCCCCAAGAAGGAGGGAAAAGAATGACTGCTTCCAGACTGCACATTCTTTCTTCTGAGCATCAGCCGTGTCTCCAGAGTCTGATGTGATGAGAAGAGTTGAGGGTCAGCCTCCAATTTTGTCCTCAGCTGTACACTCTGGAGCCTATTCATGTCCTTTGCCCATTCGAGCTACCAGCAGCTAAGGAATGATGTATGTGTGTACCTTTATGTGCAATGATACACTGAACAGTTCATTTCTAATGTGAATGAACTCCATGCCTGTGATGTCTTTTCAAAAAAGTTTGCTAAATTAGTCATAGTATTTTTCCCTTTCATCATGATTACCCTGAGCCTCTTAGCTCATGTCTCTGAGCACACTGAGACCTACTTCTAGGCATGGTTTGTGTTAGGTTTGACTGGTATGATGCAAACACATTCTCAGTCTTTCAGACAGATGGGCTGAAATGAAAGCATATGTCTAATTTATCATTAAGTTGGAATGGATCATTTGTTTAGGTAACATGAGAAAAGAAATATCTGTCAGAATATTATTACACTTTACTTTATTAAACTTGTATTAGTAAACAGAACATTGTAGAGATAGGCTTGAAACAATATTCCACAGGGCTAGCATCAAGTAATGTATACATTACTTTTTTTTTTTGACAAAGTGCCACAGTCAATCAGAAAGTGTAAATTTATTGAGAGCCTATTATATACCAGACCCTGTTATGGGATTGGTAAGGTCAAGCATTGTAACTCATCTCCCCCATTCTCAATTTTGTATCTGAAGTGATAATAGAGCCAGATAAAGAATGTAGCAGTATGAGAAATAATATTATTTTCTCAGTGAATTCCTTAGTTGCCTGTTTGAAAGTCTTAGAAAAATAAATAAATAAATAAATAAATAAATAAATAAATAAATAAATACTATAAAGAAAGGTTTACCAGGACCAGGAAGGCTATGTGAGATAGAAAGTTACCTTACTTTGGGAGCAGGAGAGTTCTTGACACTTTTGGCTGAGTTCTTTATTTTTCAAGGAGGTGTCCTCATTTACAATAGACAATTTCTTGGCTCAAGCAAATCAACACAACAGTTAACTGCATTCCTTGACAAGACTATTGCTCCCAAATATTGCCACACCTGGGGTGTGTGCTGGGGCCTTCAATTTGAAGCATGAGCATCTTTATCCTTTCAGGTTGAGGTGGTGGCAGCTTGTGTACACTCCCTGCAGGTGGCTTGGCTCTTAGTCAAACACCTTTTTATTTCACAGAGGATGCCTTCTTTAGGAATTACTGATAGCTGCTCAGAAGTATATGTCTCATTGATAGGGTCATCATGAGTCTCAGATGATCTGAGGCTAACCTAATATAAAGCTGTGATCTTGTCCGTTATACTGGTATGTAAATCTGTATGATTGAATGGATAACTTGGCCACACTTATTATACACATATTATTCCAAATTTTAAAGAAATACTTTGTTGGATTATGTTGCTTCAAGAAATAGTGTCATTAAGGGAGGAGAAATGGAGCCAACTGTTTTAGAAATGTTCTATCTTGTATTGTGGAATCATCAGATGTTCTCATGCTGCCTTGCTGCTCCAGCTCATCTCTTGATGGCTACAGGCTACAGGGTATGTGTACATGCATGTAACACACACACACACACACACACACACACACACACACACACACACACTTCCTTTTCTTGGTCTTCTTGGACAGTTGTCTGTTTTCTCTTGCAAAGTGGTTCTGAGTAAATCCAATTCACATCTGCCTAGTCCCAACTGTTTAGCAGGAGCCCTTGAGTTTTCATTGCTAGGAACCCAGCACCTGGGTTTCTGGTTTCCAGGAGGTGGTCTTACCCAGGGCACTGGGCAACTGTCTTTGCCTGCCCTGTTCTAGTTCTCTTATTATGAGCCATCACATTAGTCCTTGACCTGCAGCTATAAATTCTGCTCACAAGTCCTTAGAAACACACACTGGCCACTACAGGAAGCCCCTCTCTCCTTTGGTCTGATCAACTTCAAGGTTCAACGAAGGTGTGCAGTGCATGCCAGTGATTGTTTCAGGTGCTCTTATAAAACCAGACTGAAGGGAGGAGTATCCTCACCAGCAAAAGGTTTGGGCTCAGCTGTGACTCATGCCCAAACCTGCCAAGGGAATGGCAGGGGAAGCCTCATCTAAAAACCTCAATCATCAGGCCAGACCATTTGCCAGGTTCTAGGGAGAGAGCAGAAGGAGGCTAGCAACATAGGGAAAAGTAGACTGGTGGGTTCAGATCTTGGGTCCTGAGCCATGCATGCACAAATCATCTGGAGGGATGTTTATATTCCAAATAGCATTTTAGTTAGGATCCTTGGGTTTCAGGTTGATTTTAAAGCCATCTGGGTCCCAGTTAAGGGAGAGATTTCTTAGATAGCATATGTAATAATGTTATGTAATATCCACAATAACTATTCTGTTAACACTAAGCATTTGTCTGTGATATGTTTATAATTTATTAGATCAGCTCATTTAATTCTTTCATCAATTCAATGTAATAACTTAGTATTCTCATTTTACAGATGTGAAAACTAAGGTACATAATTAAATAACTTGCTTAGAGATTCAAAGTTAGTAAGTGATAAAACTGGCATTTAAGCCTAAGCAGCCTGGTTCCAGATCCTGTGCTCAACCATAATACTCTAGGTGTCCCAAGACAGTATATACCAAGAGCTTGCATATCTTTTATATAAAGGATCAGGTAGTAAATATTTTAGATTTTGTGACCATATGGTCTCTGTGGCAACTACTCAACTCTGCTTCTGTAGCACATAAGTATTCATTGACAGTATGGAAATTAATAATGTGGCTGTGTTCTAATAAAGCTTTATTTATAAAAACAAGCCTTGGGCTGGATTTGACCCATAGGCAGTAATTTGCTGGATTTGACTCATAGGCAGTAATTTGCTGGCACTTGGCAAATACCATAAAGGAGATTGAAGTTTCAGCTTCAACAAACATGCTTTGGGATACTTATTATGTTTCAGGAACTTCAGTTAATTTATTTTATTGAATCCTTCAAAAGTTGCAAAGTAGAGAAGAAATCCCCAGTTTTCAAATGAGAAAAGTGAGGGTCAGTGAAGTTAACTTTCCTAGAAACATACAGATTGTAAATGGCAAAGGAGAATTGGACATAACTCATCACAACTCAAGTTCCCTTGTTGTTTTTTTCTGTAGACTTTCCAAGTAGACTGAATGCCCATAAATAATCAAGTATCCAGAAACTATAGTGCTGCTATTTTCTTTTTCAGGGAATTGTGAATGTATCACAGCTTGGTCAGGACAAGCTGCAAAGCATTCTGGAACCTCAGGGACATAAGGTGTCTGGAAGAGGAAGAGGTACTGGGACAAAAATGGAGAGAACTTGCCCAGCTGGAAAGCTGGTCATTAGTGGAGGGAGGGGTTCCAGTTGTCCAAATGAATGTGGGAAATTCTGAGAGGATCCAGCTTAGTCTCCTCTCTGTTGTGAGGCATTGTGGGGGTGGGAGTGTGGGCAGAGAGAGCAGGAATCTTCAGGCCCTGATTACGCTAGGATGGCATCCATGTTTAGAGCAGCATGCAGGTTAGTGGCACTGGGGAAGGGGGAACTGGAAGGGGTTGGCTGTCATTGGAGTGGGGTGGTTCTCAGGAGTGAGAATTCTAGGCATGGAAAGCAGCCTGAGTGAAAAAGTGAAATCCAAAATGGAATACACAGTCATAAAACCCCTCAGCCTTTAGATCTCAGATTGAGGGCATCTTCTTATAGGGGCCTTTGTTGAATACTCTAATACAGGGTTCTCCAACCCCTGGGCCATGAACTGTTACTGGTCTGTGGCCAGTTAGATACTGGGCCACACAACAGGAAGTGAGAGGCGGGAGAGCCAGAGAAGCTTCATCCGTGTTTACAGCTGCTCCCCATCACTCTCATTACTACCTGAGCTCCGACTTCTGTCAGATAAGCTGTGACATTAGATTCTCATAAGAGGGCGAACCCTATTGTGAACTGTGCATGTGAGAGATCCAGGTTGCATACTCCTTATGAGAATCTAATGCCTGATGATCTGAGGTGGAGTTGAGGCTGTGATGCTAACACTGGGGAGTAGCTCCAAATATAGATTAACACTAACGGTGAGGTTAGAGTGCCATAATAAATCAATTACTTGCAGACTCATATCAAAACTCTATCAATGAGTGGCAAGTGAGCTGATGTACTTCAATTGTACAGCTGTATCTGGTGGCAGGCTTTAAGTCAGGATCCAACATTTATCTTAGTCCACGTGTGGCCTGCTCATTATTTTATTTACCACTTCCATCTGTGCCTCTTTATTTTATGGTGAGTTGTATAATTATTTCATCATATATTACAATGTAATAATAATAGAAATAAAGCGTCCAATAAGTGTTATGTGCTTGAATCATCCCCAAACCATCCCCAAGTCCTCTGTCTGTGGAAAAATTGTCTCCCACAAAACTGGTCCCTGCTGCCAAAAAGATTGGGGACCCCTGCTTTAGTAGATATCCCCTGCTCTTTTTTATCCCTGGGCATATTTTTCTTTACCTACATACACTCCCACTTCAAATCATTTGCACTTGCCATTCTTTCTTCTGGGAATGCTCTTCCCCAAACAGTCTTATACCTTGTTCCCTCACTTCTTCAAGGTTATATTTCAAAAGTCACTTATTCAGGGAAGCAGTCTCTGACTACCCTTTCCTTCCTTTTTCAAACCTTCTCTCTCCTACACTATTTTATTACCTGTATGTTTTGCTTTACATTTTTTCTCCTTAGCAATTATACCACTAACCTACAATATGTGTTACTTTATCACCTTGTTTCTTGACTGCTTTCTAGAGGGTCTCGGAAGTCAGGAAATGTATGTAGCTTTGCTACTGTATCTACACTGTTTAGCACAGTGCCTGAGATATTGTTGGCACTCAATAAATATCTGTTAAGTTAATGAATTAATTTACCACATGTTATAATTACTCCATGTATTACCTGTTTTCCCCCACTAGATTATAAGCTCTGTGAAAATGAAGACTATGTTTGAAGTTCGGGGTGGGGGCATGGTTTCATTACCACATCCTCAATATCCAGACTATATTCGGTGCTCAATAAACACTTGAATTAAAGAATGAGTGAGAATTTGGAGCAGATGTGGCTCCTAACTGGTAGAAGTCCAAGAACTTGTATATCTCATTTTCCTAGTCCTTATAACGCTGTATTGTGTTTATCAGAATTATTTGCAAAGGAGTCTATCTTTCCCACTAGTCTAAAAATATTTTGAAGGGCATATGTTGCATCTTATTTATCTCTGAAATAAAGATCCTGAACGCCAGCTGGCACTTAGTAGGTGGTGGTTAATTGTTTGCTAAATGGATAAAGGCATATTGCAGCAGGGAAAGCAAGTGCAAAACTCATTTGAAAGTGCACTCTCAGTTGACTCACTCACAATTTCTGCAACAACCAATCCAGAAAGAAAGAAAAAATGCACTCTCTGGAAAGGCTGTCCCTGTTTGTCTGGACAGATACTGGGAAGGCAAGGCTGTATTTGCAAGGGGTAACTCTCAGAGATTATACCTGGGAAGGGCTAGAAAGACCAGACACAGAGAACTTTAAGAGTCGCAGAGGAGGGGTCTTTTCAGGCAAGACTGGTCCTGGCTGGGATGGCAAGGGCAGTCAAATGAGAGAAGGGAGACACAGTTAAGTCAGGTGAGATGGGATTATGGAAAAATCAGACAAGAACCCATGAACAATGAGGTTGATAATGCTCACTAATCAATGGAGGCCATATGGAACCACTTGGGTCCCTGTGGCTGCAGGGAAAGGCTAGGAGTAAGGGTGCTCTTTACATCTCAAAGTAGGTGATAGATATGACATTAACCCCATTTCCACTTTCTTCGTAAAATTGATACAACAGTTTGGGTTATGTATACGCGGTGATTGCAGAGTTGGTAAATTGCAAGCCATTCATGGAGTGGTTACAGGATGATTCTTGGAGTAAGCATTAGGGATCAGGAATGCCTTTGGGTGGTTGTTTGCCTTAAATGGATTGGTATATTAAATGGATGGATAAATGTATGAATGAATGAATGATGGAATGAACAAATGGGTTAATAAGTAGATGAATTAGAATTTCTGCAATTTCTTAAGACAAAACAAGACAAAAGAAGCATGCATTTAGGACCCTTTAATGAAAAATAAGTCAGTTGGTTTTCAGAGAAGTAATCATGTCCATGTTGCATGGAGATCTAGGAGAAGGTTTTCTGAAAGAGGAAGACGTTAAGTTGGGTTCTGAATAACACAATTTGTTGTTGTTAAATTGATTTTTGAGTTTGGAACTTATTTTCTGTATTGGTTAATATTTAGTTGATATCTGCAAATGTTGCATAGGCATTTTATAAACCAGTATTTTATATGTTTAGCCTATGAATATTTCCTACAAAGGCATCCTGGACTGAGGAAGGTGAGATTAAATATCTTCCCCTTATGAATGTTTCTGTTGATGCTTCCTTGTTATTTCTATAGTTGCTTCACTCATTTTGATACTGCTACTTGGTGTCTAAAGACACATAAGAATTTGGTTTGCATTTTATTTGTGCCCATTGTCATTACAGAGTGGATTGTTTCAATATATACAGTTAGTGAGGGGAAAAGAACATGATGAATAGGGGGTGGTAAAACAAAGAGATGTCACAGAGTATGAGTAACAGTGATGACACTATCTTAGCTATGATAGACAAAATATCATATGAAAGTGAAAAGGAAGCAATATGGGTATTCATTGAGTGTTTTCTGTTGGTTACTGGGTGCTTTGGCCCCGTTTTCTTGTTTAATACCCATAACATTGTGTGAGATGGGTGTCAGCATCCTATTATATTTCTATTTATTATGTATTTGATGTACTGTACCAGTGACATTTCACTGTTTTAAAATGGAAAATACTCCAGACTGCAAAGACTAAACTAGATAAAATGGGACGTAACAAGGGAAGAATAGAGGGGTGACAAGATTTTGAAAAGTGTAAAGACCAAGGAGACATCTTTGTGGCAATGGAGCATCTTTGCCAGTATGTTGTGGGTGTTCTCAGCCTTAAGGCATTCCCATACACCCAGTTTTGGTCAAAGCTGCACAGAGAACTGGGTGCATGTTGCTGAATCTCAGCTGAGTGACCTGGGAGTGTTAGGTACTGACAGTTGAGCAGGGATAAGGTATACAATTGAGAAAATTAATTTAGTGTTAAAAAGATAAGCTGAAAAATCATTTGAGGTTATTGTAAAGATTCAGAAATACGCAATATTACCTTGATTTAAAAGAAACAGTAGAAGTGAAAAAGAAGTAGAAACATATGAGAGACATTTAGAAGGAAGAAATTGTATGATTTAATTGCTGCATGAATATCTAAGATGAAGAGAAATAATACATTTAGAATTTAAAAAAAATCCAGTGGATGAGCACTGCGTTGGTCCCTTTGACATTCATTTTCTCACTTATCTACAAACAACTTTGTGAAATACATGCCATGGCCCCTATTTATAGATGAGAAAACTGAGACTCAGAGAGACTAAATGAATGGTACATAAAGTTGGGAATGGAATTTGAGTCCACTTACTTCTAATTTCAAAAACTAAGTTATTTATACAAACTGACTTGAGAACTGAGGACTCTGCCTTGATCTGGGACGCATAAATGAGTACTCAGTGGCTGTGATATTGGATGGACAATCTTAAACAAATATCTGAATTCTTCTTAAAAAAGAGAAACAAAAAACAAAGCAGAATGCTGAGTCACTCACCCCAAGCAGCCCGAGGGAGGTAATTATAAACAGCTGGAACAGACATCATGGGGCTCCACTAGAAAAACCAGAGGAGAAGCCGGAAGGGACTGACTCCGAAAAGGAGAAGGAGAACTGAAGCAGGGAAGTTACTGCAGAGGACAGAGCATGACCAGACAGAACCGGATAAAGTCAAACAGAGCAGAAGCCTGTTGTTCTGGAAAGAAAAAAAAAACCCAATTCTAAAAATTCAAGAGCTCTTCCAGCTGTATTGTCTCTCAGTAAACAGCAAAGTAATAGACACATGGCCCTGAAGCCCTGAAGCCTTGACTCTCCATCACATGAAAATAAGTTTGAGTTGAGGCAGTAAAAATGGTAGACAGGCCAATGAAAAATCTACAGGTAGAAGGGCAAAGCTGGATGATGAAGTGCCCTGTTGTACTTAGAGGTTATTTTGTCTTTGTTGTCTCTCCTGTGCGTATTGGTGGCTCGTTTTTCTCGAAAGGCTAAGTAACTGATGTCTTTTTATTGATGAATGGACACTTGCCTTTTGATATACACCGAGTTAATTTTCCCTTCCTGAAGTTAAGGCACCTCTGAATTGTGGCACTTGCTAAGATACCCCCATTGGTGATGCTGGGATCATTTAGACAGCTCCTGAGGCCCAGGTCCTGGCCAGGGGAGGACTTAAAGCACTCATCCAGAAACCTCAGCTAGTGATAGAATATCATCCTATTGACCCAAAAATGGGAAGTCAGGAGGGGAAGTAGATTGGGAACCTGGAGTTGAAGTATGCTCATTTGCTACACCAAGCCAATGTTGTTGGCACCAACTCAACACCATGGACTTAGCTAGAAGCCCAAGGACAAGTTGGATTTGAGGCATTTAACTTCAAGTTAAAGAGATAGCAACAGTGTTCCCCAGTCCTTTCAAAGTGGATACGTGGAAATAGGTGAACAATTGAATGTGAATATATTAATTTGCAAATAAACGGTCCCTTTGAGTAAGCAGAGTCTGTTTGTAAATGGAAGTGATATAGGGCTAGAAGAGCAGGGTAACAGGAAGCACAGGAAAAAATCATCCCTTGATTTTGGTGAGAGTGTAAACCATGTGTGTGTGATGCCAAAGGTCAGAGAGAGTTTGATGGACAAGGATCAGACAGAGTTGGGTAAGAACAGCAGTTCTTTAGTTCAAAGCTGTGTGAGATCAGGTAACATTTGAAACTTCTCTGAAACTCATCTATATATGGGGCTAAAAGTATGCAAGATGAGGATGAAACTGGACTAATGCCTATAGAGTATGTGATATGACACCTGGTACTGAATAAGTTCTCAGTTACTATCAGTTTCCTTTCTCTCTTCTGAGGAACAATGTGAATAATGAAGACACCATGGAAGACAATGCCTTTGCTTAGAGCTGGTTTGGAAAATCTCATATTTGTCATAATTTAGATCAATGAGAATTATTAAGCACCAGCTACATTATTGGCAAAGCCAAAGCACAGCATAATGATATAGCTTGTTCAAGATCATGAAACTATTAGATAGGGCTCAAATTTAGTTAAAACCAGAGCTGCTTTGAAAGCTAGCTCTGGGTTTCTCCTTCTCTAGCTCATCTTGTTAATGTTAGAAAGTCTGTATCTTTAGTTAAAACCAAAGCACTTTCATTAGGAAAGCACAATCATTAGGAGCACCTTAATAAGATCAAGAGAGAAACAACAATATGGTTACTGTCCTCCCCATCTCCCTTGGCTCCACAGCTTGATGTCTCTTTCTCTCTGGAAAGTCTGTGAGTTAGGATCCATTCCTGGGGACTCCAGCCCCAAAAGCCACACCCAGCTTGCCTATGTGTACAGAGTACCCAGCCTAGTCACTTCTATGACAAGACACTTGGTCTCAGGTTGAGTACTGAGCCTGGTTCTTGGATGGAGGCTGCCTTTGGTCCTTCAATTGCTGCAAGCTCAGGTAATCACGTCTGCCCAGGATGTGTTTGGGGTAATGGAATGAATAAATTCACACTTGTAGCCTTGTCAGTTGAGCAGATGTCTTTTGAGTTTACTCTGCAAAAATTAGAATAGAGGGAGGAAGCCCTTTCTCACCCACATCCTCTACCTTTTCTGTCACAGGGAGACACAGAACAAAGATGGTTGTATGATTTGGGATCTGCTCACTTTTCTACTACTTATAATTGACAGAGACAATAGCTGATCTACAAAAGGGCTAAGTGTAGTGAGTATATTTTTGTCTACTGAAAGCTCTGACATTTGAGGACCCTGGAATAAGACTGATAGAGACACAGAACACACTCTGAATCAAACAGACCTGGATTACCTATACTCTTCAACTCTTGGATCGTGGAGAATTACTCTTTTAGTCTCCATTTCATGAAAGAATTTTGCATGATGAATGTAAATACTTAACATATAGTGCTCGATATGCAGCAGTTTAAAAACTCCCTCACATGACATTTCAATATACACAGATAAAAAAGAACATATGTGCAGTGTCCTACATTACTAGTGAAAAGAGCCCCTTGAAAATCTACCTCAAAACCAATTTTTATTGTTTCAGACCAAACAACATATTGTAAATGTCCCAGATTCCCTCGGAGGCCAAACAGAAGACAGGGCTGCAGGGAATCAAAGAACTGGCAAACACACAGCATTTCTGGTCCTGAGGTCTGTTAAGCAATAGGGAAACACCCTCTGGGGATGATGCTGACAAAAAACCCTTCCTGTAACACAGAGGAGGCACAGAAAGGAGCTGAGGGAGGAAGCCAGCCAGCAGTGGTTGTGTTTGGGATCAGCTGACTAATCTGACTGAGGCAGGACCCAGTGCTGGGCTCTCCTTCACACATCCTGCATTCTGTGAAGAGAGCCATCAGAATGGGAGGTCACCATATTGGCCAAAGGCTTGCCCCTGGGGGCTTGAAGAGTGACAAAAGTGGCAAAGAATTCTTTTTCAGGGTGGTCTCTGATTGGGACAGAGAATCCAAGAAATGTTTTGATGATAGAATATTAAAACAGAAACACATTTTTGGGAATGACACTTTCAATTTGGGGTCCAAACTCCCAGACAATATTGAGTCCTTGGTATAAAGAAAAGGCTCAATCCTTTCCCTTTGCGGTTCAGATTGCATAGGTTTCTTCCCTATTATTGCTTTTCCCACCCTTAAACACAAAAGAAAGTTAAATACCACAATCCAGGATGGAACTGGAAAGAGAATGATCCATTTATTTAGAGCAGAGGAGCCATTACCAGAGGATCTACAGGAAAGTGCCCTTTGCTTGCAGGCCCCTGGTGCGCAGACTGGGCTAAGCTGATTAAAGCACCATTCAGAATTGTAATAACCCAAAAGGTATGCTGGGGCCACTGATGGGCCTCAAGATTAGCCACTAAACTGATCGCTTTCTTTGGGATTGTGGCTGCTATATTTTTGGAAACGGGGCACTTTAAAAAAAAAAATTCTATTTTCTCATGGCTCTGCATGCGAACCTCATTAATTTCCCAAAGTCTCGGCAGAAGAACAATTGCTCTAATTCCATCTGGCAAGGTTCTAAAGTCCAAACATTTCTCATATAATATAAAATATATGGAAAATGAATAGACACACTTATATATGACCTCTGTAATAGATGGCCCAGTATACATAATAGGCTGCACCCCATATGAAAGCACACACATATGTGTATATAAATATATTTTTCCATGCCTTTCTGCCCTTATCCTGGAATTTTTAGCAATTTGGCCTGTCCTTGCTTATTAATGATGTTTCCAGAGCAGAGCTCATTGGTG
>NW_007246013.1:0-50528 GCF_000164805.1 Carlito syrichta
CCCCCGCCGCCCCCCCAGCTACAGCCGCCACAGCTCCTATGAGCGCGGCGGCGACGTGTCCCCCAGCCCCTACAGCAGCAGCAGCTGGCGGCGCTCCCGCAGTCCCTACAGCCCTGTGCTCAGGTGAGTCCCGCCGTTTGCTTTGGCCGCGTCGGCCCGGTCCCCAGGAAGCAGGGCAAGCGGTGGCTGGGCGCTCAGAGCCCCCCGCCCGCAGCGCCTGACGGGCGAACGCAACTGGAGACCGGGCTTCGAGCGGGGAGAGGCGTTTTCGCGCGCCGGTGCCACCTTTTGGGGGGCGGAGGGACAAAGCAGCTGGGCGAACGGAACTTTCTCCCGGCTCTGGCAGGGACGCTTTCTAAGCAAGAATGGCAAGGTTTAGACTTGTTGCATTAATGTGTTAACAGGTTTCTCTCAGCTGTTCTTTGCTTTTCCGGCACAGTTGGCTTGGGTAAACCTAGAGATGGTTTAAGTTGTCTTAATTTTGGAAGTTCTAGGGAGACGTTTACTTTTGGGGATTTAGGAATGCACTGTAGCTTAGGGACCAGTATTGTGCAGGGGAATCAGAGTCAGGTGGCGATGTCAGAGTTAGACATGGATTGCAAATGTTTCAGTGATTACTTCAAGGCTAGGAGAAGCAACCTTGTAAAGTTTATTTTTTTAATATCTGGAAAAAGCTTTTGTGGAAGCTGATAGTTCTGTATTCTGAAGGTAAGAAAGATACCTATTTAGTGATGTTCTTGTGTAGGACAGTTTTCTACCTAATCTTTCAAAGTTATAATTTTAAGAAGTAGAGCCGGGCTCGGTGGCTCAGCCTGTAATCCCAGCGCTTTGGGAGGCTGAGGTGAGTGGATTGCCTGAGCCCGCGCGTTCGAGACCCGCCCGGGCAACTTGGCGAGACCTCGTCTCTACAATAAATCAAAAATTAGCCAGGCATGGTAGCGCATGCCTGTAGTTCCAGCTACTTGGAAGGCTGAGGCGGAAGGGTCGCCGGAGCCCAGCAGGTCGAGGCTGCGGTGGCCGGGAGCGGCCACTGCACTCCAGTCTGGGCGACAGAGTGAGACTCCAACTCAAAAAAAAAAAAAAGTAGAAAAAAAAATGGCAAGATTGTGGTTTCTCTCGGTTTGTGATGACACCCAGTTGCTAATAACAAATTGTAAATCTAGTTGGTGCAATTCAGTGAATGACTTAGTATATTCTTATACTGTTATAAGCTGTAACTACTTACTTTAAAGTTAACTAGACCTTTAAATAATCAGAATCTTTGTTCAGAAATCTTTAATAGGTAAAATTTTATCTAGTGAGATTGGAGAAATTTGCATGTGACTGTTTCACTTTTGTTATATAATATTGCTTTTTAAAAAGCGTGCCTTTGTATGTATTTGTTCATTAAGTAAAGTGAATGAGAAACAACTTTAAGAGTATTTTGCGGGTTCTTACATTCATTGAGGTGTTTGGAAATTTTAGGTCTTATAATTGGGGGGATTGCAAAATGACATTAGGATCACTATTTTCCTATTGGTTTTCAGTAATGGCAAGTGGATGCTGAGTATCGCTAAGTATGAGTTATGTCGAATCTCAGTGCGCTATGAATATTAGCAGATCTGCAAAGGCAGATCCTTTTGGTGTGTCAGCCTCATAAATGTTTGCAAAGATATGCTGTATGTAGGGATCTGAGTGTGAACTTGTCTTTAAACCAAAAGAGCTATGTAAATTTCTTCATTCATAGTGTTCAAGCACGATTAAAGTGCTAGTTGATTCCTTAAGCCAATAATTGAAAACTCGTTTACAAATTTTATCTTTTATGTCTTGTAAGACTTTGTATTTTTCTTTTAATTATAATATTTTGCGTTAGCTGAAAGTTATGCATTTTTTGCAATTGAATTTGTTTTGCAGATTGATTGGGTTAAGTTTCAGGACTTTAGGTAGCAATTTTAAGAATGAAATTTGTTTAGCAGGCTTTTTACTTGCTGGATACTTTAGCAAGGTCTTTTCTTATATAATAGAGGTATGTGTTTATGGATATATATGTGATACGGAAGTGGTATGTATGATCAGGACTATTCATATTTAGCAAGTATTTTTTGAGCACATGTTGTATGCCATTCCGTTTTAGGTACTGGAATGTATAGCAAGGAAGAAGAAGTTAGTTGGCTTCATGGAGCTTGCATTCTAGAGGACCATTTATTACTGAATCTTTTCATGGTGTTTATACTGACCACCAGTGTTTCTAAAGGATTGGATTTGGAAGAAGCTTTAGAATATCTTGGCCAGCATTCCTGACAGATGGCCCTTGGGTACGTTCCTGAGGTGGGAAGCACATACTTTGTATTTGGGACTTTAGTTGTAGTCCTGGTTGGCCCAGTTTCTTAACAAGATCCTTGGAGACTCAGTTTTCTAAACTGTAACAGGGAATATTTGTTTTTTTTGTGTGGATTATTTCAAGGATTAAATGAGAATTTGTCTTTTGTAAAGCATACAGCCTTAGAGAACGAAAAGGTGGTTGAATTATTGTTGAATAGTTTGAATTGTTAGATTTCTTCATATTGAAACCAAAATACACCTCTATGCCACTTCTGTCCACTTCCCCAAGTTTAACCCTTTGAAATGGTACAGAGCACCCATGGATGCTAGCTCTTTAAAACGTAAAGACAGTTGTCATATCTTCTGAGTTTTCTGAAGTCCAGAAAACTCTTCATTTTTCATGAAGTGTGGGTTTTAGATTTTTCACATTATGTTATATCTGGTTTTTCAAATGTCCAGTTTAAAATTTGGGGCCCAGAATCAACAGCAAAATAGTTTATTGGAAAACTTAAGATTTTTAAATTTAGATATTTATTATTACTGTTTATAAAGAATTAATTGAATTTATTTGTCCAGCTTAATGCAGAAAGTTTTACTTTTAGAATTTAGTAATTGTAGTAAGTTGTCCATATTCTTTAATTGACTGCTGGCTTGTGAGCTCCATGAAGCCAACTGTCTTGTCTTGCCCACTGTTGTGTTTCTAGTGCTCAGCATGGTATCTGGCACAAGTAGATTCTTAAATAATTGATGAATAGTAAATGAAGAGCTAATGGAGTTTATTGAATATACCAAGTATTATCGTGGGTGTGGATTACATACATTATTTAAGTATTTAATATAGGTTATGTGCTATGCTGTAAGAAATAGTGTTATTTTTTTCCAGCCTACATAGAGCTTATATGTTAATTAATTGTCAATGTAGATATTTTAAAGAAAAGACATACAAATCCAAAATGGTATGAAATCATGGTGTGAAGTTTTTTTGGTGTCACATCCTAGAATAAATCGTCCACACCCTAGTGACTTTTACTTTACAACCTGTTCTTTGAATTCAGTCCTCACATGCATTTCTTTTCATCAGTTCCTTCTTAGCTTTATTTTTCCCCCTATAGTACCTGTTTACCATATTTTCTTTACTACTTGACTGTAGGAGTGTGGAAAGTTACATAATCTTGCTGAGTGACCTTACAATAAATGTGAGGGTGTATTGAAAACAGATGCTATTCAGGAAAGGGAGGGGTTTTGTTACCTTGTGTAGTGTTCTGCTGTGTGCTAGGTATTGATAAATATTGAACATGCATTCACCCTCAAAACACGTGTGATAGTTGGAAATATTCCCAGTGATAGATTGGGAAACAGGAGCTCTAAAAAGTTAAGTGATTTGTTCCAGGGTCAGCTGGGATTCAAGCTCTAGGCTGATTCTAAAGTACGCGTGCTTAATATGCTGTATTGAAGCTCAGTTGACATTCAAGGAAGCTGGCCACCTCACATAATGACCTGTGTTGCTGAAATTCAACTCCTCTCTAGGTATTTATTTGTTAATTTGTGTTCCCTGGTCTTTTTTTTTTTTTTTTTGAGTCGGAGTCTCACTCTTTCACCCAGACTGGAGTGCGGTGGCCGCTCCCGGCCACCGCAGCCTCGACCTACTGGGCTCCCGCGATCCTTCCGCCTCAGCCTTCCTAGTAGCCGGAATTACAGGCATGCGCTACCACGCCCGGCTGATTTTTTTATTTATTGTCGAGATGAGGTCTCGCTGCCCAGGCGGGTCTTGAACCCGCGGGCTCAGGCAATCCACTCACCTCAGCCTCCCAAAGGCGCGGGATTACAGGCTGAGCCACCGAGCCCAGCCGGCTTCCCTGGTCATTTTTTCAGCCTTTTGAGGATTTTTGAAGACCAGTTCTTCTAAAGATTCTTTCTACTAATTTGTCTTTATTAATTTGTAGTTTTTATGAACAATGCAGTTTAGATTTTGTGGGGTTTTTTTACTTTGTTTAAATGTTTCTTTCTTTTAATTTTAAAGATGTGGGGTACAATTTTCAGGGTTAGGTATACAGATGTTCATTATGCAGGTACCCTTGTTGATAAGGTGTGCCACCCCTTCCCCAGGCAGTTTCCCCGCTACTGCCAATCCTTTTCTTATAGTATTACGATAATTGTTCAAGGTCCGCTTATGAGTGAGAACATGTGAACTCAGTTCTTTGTGAAAGTAAAATGTTTCTTGAAGACAATTACTCTTGAGGATTATTTTTTCAGGTGTTGTCTTGATCTGAAGCCACTAATGTCATATTACTGTGCAACTAGTACAGTACGTTGTTATTATATATTTGGTTCTTTATTTAAACCTGTGGAAGTTCCTTTCCACCCAGAAGAGCAGAAGCCTTCATTATGGAATAATACCAAGGACTGGAGACCCTAAAAAAAATGGGTGGACTGTAGATACAAATAAGTGAAATTGTTAGTGTTTGGTTGTCTATTATCTGGCCTACCTCTGTTATAGATTATTTAGTGTTTTGTCCTGAATACTGTTGTTCAGAAATACATGGAATGAAGATATTCCAGAATGAAAAGAAAGCTACCACTCATAAAATACTACTTACTGGATATGTACTTAATAGAAATAACTCATGAATATTCTTAGATGAATGGAATTCTGAAAATGCTTTTTAAATGGTCAAAAATATAGGATACTAAAATAAGTGCAGAAGCTCTCAGAAGGGAATGAAAATTTAGGTTAACCATCTTGTTTCCAAAGCTGTAATCATTCTTTTCATTCTCAGAAGATGGCCTTCTATTTTGCTCCTTTTCTGCTCAATATTTGCCTGACACATCTACTCAGTCTTTATCCCATTTCTTTTCCTCTAACACTAGTATTTATTCTCTCCTTTCTATTTCCAGCATTCTAGTTCAGGCTGTCATTTAAAAACAGTTAGACCTTCTGTTACCATTCTTTTGTTCCTTCATCCATTCTTTTCTTCTCAGTTCATTCTTTAGCAGGAGAGTTTTCTTAAAATCTTTGTTTAGATGATGTCACTCACATTCTAAACTTTCTAATGCATCATCAGTTAATACCTTTTATGATCTGACCCCTTTCTACTAGAATTCTTTTACTGGAGGCACTTTCATTTTCTTTTTTTGTATTTTTGCACTTGCTGTTCTCTTAGCTTGAAATGTTAAGAGAGACAATCCAAACCCTCTTTTCCTCTTGTCTCCAACTTTGCATTCAAAACACAGCTCAAATCTCATCTTCTCGAAACCTTTTTCTATTCATCTAGAAAAAGTTAACTCTTTTTCCTGTATTTTCAGATTGTAAAGTTGAAGTCATTAGAATGGAGAGGATTTGTTCTAGGGTATGACACCAAAAAACAACAAAAAAAAAACCTTGCTTTATCTTTGTTATAGAACTTTAAAAAATTCTATTTAATATTCTAATTTAGTTGGCTGGCTACTTTTGTGTTTTCCCTACTAGATTGTAAGCTTCTAGAAGACAAATTCCAAAGCATATGTATTGGTGGTTTAATTTTTCTACAGATTGGTGCAAACCATTCTGCACAGATACCAATTATATCTCTAAACTTGCATGCTATTTTGGCTCACTATTTAGTACTCTAGAATGGCGCAGATAATTATTTTGATTTATAAGGAGGGAATTTACATCTCCTCTTTCTAGTTTCTACATTAAGTGGAATGAGTAGAAAATACTGGGAGTCAATTTAGCGTGAATAGAATAAATTCAGACCTAGTGTTTATATTTGCCGTGTGTTGTAATGATCAGGATAAATGATCTGTATTTCTTGGTGAGTTTAAATTAATCTTTAAGTGGAAATTTTCTGAGCAGATACTATGTCAAGCTTTTATTTCCTAACTCCGAAAAATTATAGGTACTTTTGAAAAACTAGCTGAAAGCAAATGTTGCTTAATATTCATATTTAAGATCGTTTTAATCTTTTCCTTTATTCTGTACTTTTTATGTGAATATCACTTTGTTATTTTGGTTTGAGTTGGTTTTGTTTTATGTACAGCGATCTATATGTTTTGAAGTGGATGTTAGAAGCAAAAGTGCCAAACTAGAAACAAAAGCATTACTTGATTGCAGTAATTTTGTTCCGTGAATTTCTGCACTTCTAAATTGTGGGAGAATCTAGTGTTCTTAATGTATTTGGAGGATAAAATGGATAGACATTAGAACAGCGGTCCCCAACCTTTTTGTCATCAGAACCTGGTTTTGGGAAGACAATTTTTCATGAACCAGGAGGAGAGGGATGATTTAAGTGCATAACATTTATTGTGCATTTTATTTCTATTATTGCATTGTAATATGTGGTGAAATGATTATACAACTCACCATAAAAAAGAGGCACAGACAGAATGGGAAGTAAAATAATGGGTGGGCAATGCATATAGTAAAATAAGTGTCAGATTCTGACTTAAAGCCTGCCATTAGATGCAGCTGTACAGTTGAAGTATGTCCACTCGCTTGCCACTTGTTGACAAGGTTTTGATATGGGTCTGTAAGTAATTGATTTATTATGGTTTCTTGTGCAGTCAAACCTTACTGCTAATGTTAACCTGTATTTGCAGCCGCTTCCCAGTGCTAGCATCATTGCCACAGCTCCACCACAGATCATTAGGTATTAGATTCTCATAAGCAGTTCAACCTAGATCCTCACATGTATAGTTCACAATAGGGTATGCGCGCTATGAGAATCTAATGTCACTGCTGATTTGACAGCAGATGGGCCTCAGGTGGTAATATTAGTGAGTGTTGGGAGCCACTGTAAATACAGATGAGGCTTTGCTCACTCATCTGTCACTCACCTCCTACTGTGCTGCCCAGTTCCTAACAGGCTGCCAAATGGTATAGGTCCATGGTCCTGGGTGTGGATCCCTGCATTGGAGGATGAGATATAGGTAAAAATTGGAATTTAAATAAATGGAAATGAAAAAGGTAGTGAGAGGAACTGAAAGTGGTAAATGGGCTGTATGCCTGCCAGCTTTTCTGTTTTGGCATTTTCCATTGCATAGGGGCACTTTCACTGGGATGTTTTATTAACACTCTAAACTCAATTTATCTAACAGTACATCAATTATTTTATCTCTTTTAGAGTCATTTTTTTCCCTGATAGTGGTCTTTATTATTTTTCACATGTTTGCAAAGGTAACAGAGACTTATGGTAGAAATTTTCAGTTAATACAGAAAAGTATAAGAGCTTAAGAGCCCCCTTAAGTCCAACCACCTGAGAGGAACACCTTTGACATTTTGGTGAACATTCCTCTAGACTTCTTTATGCATATATGCACAGCGACATCTGGTTTTACATAAATGGGAACATAAGTACTCTATAGTGCAGAATATCCTTTTTAGTAGCTCCTAGTATTCTGTTCTATGGGTGTAGCATAAATTGCTTGGCCAAATCCACATGGGTGAATGCTTATTTTATTTTATTTTTTTCTTTTTTGAGTTGGAGTCTCACTCCATCACCCAGGCTGGAGTGCAGTGGCACACTCATGGTCACCCCAGCGTCAACCTGCTGGGCACTGATGATCCTGCTGCCTCAGCCTTCCAAGTAGCCAGAACTGCAGGTGTGCGCTACAATGCCTGGCTAATTTTAAAAAAAATTATTATTGTAGAGACGAAAGTCTTGCCAAGTTGCCCAGGCTGGTCTTGAACCTGTGGGCTCAGGCAATCCACTCACCTTGGCCTCCCAAAGTGCTGGGATTACAGGCTGAGCCACTGAGCCCGACCAAATGCTTAATTTTTTATTTTTCATTTTTGCTTTGTGCATGTATCTATAGCACATACATTTTTTTGTGTCTTTGTTCCATTATCTCCTCCAGATTGGAATTCCCAGGGGTAAAATCGTTGAGGCAAAGATGATATACACTTTTGTAATTTTGATAACACTGTAAAATTGTCCTTCAGGAGACTTTTAACCAATTTACATTTTCTAACAATGCGGGAATGCCCATTTTCTGTCTCACAAATACCTAGAGATGTCACATATTCCATTATTATCTTTATTTAGATTTCTTTGCTATCTAATAAGGCTAAATGTATTTTCATTTGTTTATTAGCTCTTCTGATTTCTTGATTTACTTTTGTTTGTTTTGATTATTATAAGAGCTATTTGTGTTAGAGCTACGAACTTTTTTGTGGCATTAGCAAGTTTTTTATTAGTTTTTCTTTTAACCTTATTTGTGCAGTGTTTTGTTTTATGAAGTTTTTGATGTGTGTGTGTGTGCGCGCGTGTGTGCGCACGCATTTTTTATTTGAGTTGGAGTCACACTCTGTTGCTCCAGGCTGGAGTGCAGTGGCACTCTGCTCATGGCCACCGCAGCTTGACCTGCTGGGCTCTGGTGATCCTTCCCCCTCAGCCTTCCAAGTAGCTGGAACTACAGGCGGGTTCCACCACGCCCAGCTAATTTTTATTTATTTATTTATTGTAGAGACGAGGTCTTGCCATGTTGCTCAGGCTGGTTTTGAACCCCTGAGCTCAGGCAGTCCTCTCTTCTACACCTCCCAAAGTGCTGGGATTATAGGCATGAGTGACCACGCCTGGCCCATGCATGCCCAGGCAGCCAATGTCAAAACCTTAGTAGAACTTATCTTCTCCCTCCCTAGTTCTAATGATTGCATTCATTTATCTTGGAAACACCCTACTTTAGGACCTTATTGTTTGCTTTGGACTTTTCTTCTTTGATTCCCTCCTGTTTTCTGCCTTCAGATTTAAAATAATGCTTTGATTTTTATCATTTCTCTATAAAATGTTTATAGAATCAAATTTTTTAAAATGTATTTTATTGGCAAGTAATCATATGTATTTATGGGGTACAGTGTGAAGTCTTGACATGTTTACATTGTGAAGGGATTAAATAAAAATAATTAAGAAATTTGTCACCCTACATACTTATTTTTTATGGTAAAAACACTTAAAATCTACTTTTAGCAATATTAAACTATACAGTGTATTATTATTTTAGTCATGATTCTGTGCATCACTAAACCTTATTCCTCCTATCTGAAATTTTGTACCCCTTGATCAAAATCTCCCCTTTCCCCATCTTCCCTTTGCTCCCAGCTTCTGGTAGCTACCATTCTACTTCTAAGAGTTTGACTTTTTTAGATTCTACATATAAGTGAGATCATGCAATGTTTGTCTTCCTGTCACAAATGATATAATTTGCTTCTTTTAAAAAGCTGAATCACACTTTAAAATCCATTCATCTGATGATGGACATCTAGGTTGCTTCCATATCTGAGCTCTTTGAATAATGTTGCAGTGAACATGAGAGTGCAGACATCTCCCAGGCATACTAATGTCAGTTCCTTTGGGTATATACCCCAAAATGGGATTGCTGAATCATTTGTTAATTCTGTTTTTAGTTTTATGAGGATTTACTATTTTCCTAGATGGCTAGAGTAATTTACAGTCACACCAACAGGATACAAGAGTTCCCTTTTCTTGATACCCTTGCCAATAATTGCTATCATTCATCTTTTTGATAACAGCCATTCTAGCAGGTGGGGGGTGATACCTTATAGTGATTTTGATTTGAATTTCTTTGATGATTAATGATGATGAGAGCATTTTTCATATGTCTGTTGACCATCTGTATATATGTTCTCCTTTCTTTTTTTCATCCTTCATGTTGAGATGTGATCTCCCTATTTTGCCCAGGCTGATCTTGAAATATTGGACTCAAGTGGTCCTCCCACCTCATCCACCTTAGCCTCCTAAGTAGTTGATATTCAGGTACTCCTAAGTAGCTGATATTCAGCTACCCCATTGCACTGTATGTCTTCTTTTTTGAGAAATGTCTATTTAGGTCTTTTGCTCATTCTTTAATTGGGTCATTTGTTTTCTTTCTATTCAGTTGAGTTCCTTATATATTTTGAATATCAATCCCTAATCAGTTGTATGGTTTGCCAGTATCTTCTCCCTATTCATGGGTTGTCTTTTCACTCTGTTTCCTTTGCTGTGTAGAAGCTTTTTGATTTTATATGTTCCTGTTTGTTTATTTTTGCTTTTGTCACCTCTGCTTTTGAGTTTGTAGCAAAGAAGCCTTTGCCCACACCAATGTCATAGTGCTTTTCCTCTAGTTTTCTTCTACAGTGTTACATTTTCAGGTCTTATGTTTAAGTTTTTAATCCATTTTGAGTTGATAAGGGTCCATTTTATTTTATTTATTTTATTTTTAATTTTAATTTTAATTTTTTTTGAGTTGGAGTCTCACTCTGTCACCCAGACTGGAGTGCAGTGGCTGCTCCCGGCCACTGCAGCCTCGACCTGCTGGGTTCCGGCGATCCTTCCGCCTCAGCCTTCCAAGTAGCTAGAATTACAGGCATGTGCTACCACGCCCAGCTGATTTTTTAAAAAAAATTTATTGTAGAGATGAGGTCTCGCTGCCCAGGCGGGTCTCGAATCCACAAGCTCAGGCAATCCACTCACCTCAGCCTCCCAAAGGCACGGGATTACAGGCTGAGCCACCGAGCCCGGCCGATAAGGGTCCATTTTAATTCTGCATGTGAATATCCAGTTTTCTCAGAAGCATTTTTATTTATTTATTTTGTTTTAGAGACAGGGTCTCACTGTGTTGCCCAGGTTTTTCTGGAGCTTCGTGGCTCAAACGATCCTCCTGCCTTAGCCTCCCGAATAGCTGGGACTACAAGACATATGCCACTGCCCAGCTCCCAGCACCATTTGTTGAAGAGGCTGTCCTTTCCCTTTTGTTTATTCTTGGCACCTTTGTTGAAAATCAGTGGCCCATAAATGTATGGGTTTATTTCTTGGCTCTCTGTTCTGTTTCATTGGTCAGTGTGTCTGTTTTTATGCCAGTACAATACTGTGAGTATTTAATACATCCAGACTTGCATTAATTGGATTTGTCTGTTTCTTTTTCTTCTTCTAAGTACAATTGCCTTTTGGTATCTGGGGGATTGGTTCCAGAGTCTCTCTTGGATACTAAAATCCAAAGATGCTCAAGTTCCTGTTATAAAAAAGCCTAATATTGACATATAACCTATGCACTTCCTTCTATATATTTTAAATCATCTCTAGAGTACTTAAAATTCCTAATACAATATACATGCTATAAATAGTTGTTATACTGAATTGTTTAGGGAATAATGACAAGAAAAGAAAAAGTCTACATGTTTGGTATAGATGCAATATTTTTGCTAGCATTTTTTATCTTGAATTGGTTGAGTCCATGGATGAAGAATCCATGGATACAGAGAGCCCACTGAATACTGGATATCTTTCATTCATTTATTTAGGAAAAAATCAGTAATATTGAGATAATTTGCATACAATAAAATGCATCAGTTTTAAGTGTACAATTACACACACATTTGACAAATAAGTATACTTGTGTACCCATTACCATAATCATGAGATAGTACATTTCTATCGTCTCCAAAGTTGCCCTGTGTCCGTCTACCGTCAGTTCCCCTTTGCCTACTCATGGTCCTTGGCAGTGTCTAATATGTCACTTTAGTTTGCCTTTATTTACATAAATGGATAAATGAATCATCATACAGTATGTAGTCTTTGGTATCTGGCTTCTTTCACTTAGACACTTATGAGATTATTCATGTTGTTGCATGTTTGCATGGCTTGTTCCTCTTTATTGCATAGTAATAGTCCATTATATGGGTATACCACAATTTTTTAATCTGTTCACCCAGTTGATTGGGCATTTGAGTTGTTTCTACTTTGGGGGTGTTACGAAAAAAAGCTACTGAATGTTTGAGTACTGGTCTTTTGTTTCTTTTGAGTGAGTTAGAAGAGATATTGGCTGTATTGTATGGTAAGTCTGTTTTGATGTCCTAAGATTTTGTTTTTTTGTCAGTCTTTGATTTTAGCCATTCTAGTAGTTGTGTAGTGGTATCTTCACTGTGGTTTTATTTGCAATTCCTAATGATTAACAATGTTGAGCATCTTTCCATATATTTATTGGCCCTTCATATGTTTTGGTTAAGTGTCTCACAATGTTTTGGTCATTCTTTGTGAAGTGAGTTGTTTGCCTTATTGAGTTGTAAGAATTCTATACATATTATAGATACAGATACATGTTTTGTAAATGTTTTCTCCTCAGCCTGGTTTTCTTTCCATAATGGTAATTTTGAAATGCGAAAGTTTTACATTTGAATGAAAACCAATTTAGCATTGTTTTGATGATTTATGATTTGGTGTTAAAAAAAATCTTTGCCTAACCTACAGTCACAGGGATTTTCTCCTTGGTTTTACAGTATGCATCTCTAACTTATCAGTCTACTTTCTTGTATAATGTTAACATTTCTGTATCATCTTTCATTTTCTTCATACCTTTTGTATTATTCTAGTCATGTGTTTTATTTTTATATATGTATGACACATGTATGTAGCACATAGACAAAATTTTAAATGACAGGAGTCACTTACATTTACTTAAGTATTTGTCTTTTCAGATGCTTTTCATTTCTTTGTATAGATTCAGGTTTTCATGTTTTCATTTTCCTCTGACCAGGGGGATGGCTTTGAACATTTCTTTCTTTTTTTTGAGTTGGAGTCTCACTGTCGCCCAGACTGGAGTGCAGTGGCCGCTCCCGGCCACCACAGCCTCGACCTGCTGGGGCTCCGGCGATCCTTCCGCCTCAGCCTTCCAAGTAGCTGGAACTACAGGCACGTGCTACCACGCCCGGCTAATTTTTTTTTTTTATTTATTGTAGAGATGAGGTCTCGCTGCCCAGGCGGGTCTCGAACCCGTGGGCTCAGGCAATCCACTCACCTCAGCCACCCAAAGGCGTGGGATTACAGGCTGAGCCACCAAACCTGGCTTTTTCTTTTTTTTTAAAGATGGGGTATTGCTTTGCCGCTCAGACTGGAGTTCAGTGGTGCAATCATAGGTCACTGCAGCTTTCAACTCCTGGGCTCAAGCAATTCTCCCACCTTAGCCTCCTCGGTAGCTAGAACTACAGGCATGCATCACCACACCCAGCTAATGATTTTTGTAGAGCCAGAGTCTTGCTCTGTTGACCAGGCTGGTCTCAAACTCCTGTGCTCAAGTGATCTTCCTGTCTGGGCCTCCCAAAATACTAGGATTACAGGTATGAGCCACTGCACCCAACTTTGAACATTTCTAATAATGCAGGCCTCTGGTTTTTTGTAGAGATGGGGTCTTGCTATAGGCTCAAGCAGTTCTTCTGCCTTGGGTCCCAAAGTGCTGGGATTACAGGTGTAAACCACTGTGCCTGGCTAATCTTAGTGTTTCTTAAGCACGTAGCACAGCATATGACGGGAGATACCCAGCAAGTGATGTTAAGTTGATTTGGATAAAAAAATGTCCAGCATCACAGGGTATTAAAAAACAACTTGTTTATTAACAAGGTCTAATATTACACTGTGAACAAATTGTTAATGACTAGAGAGAGACTAATCAAATTATGTGCTGTTATGCAAATCAAATACCGAGTCCCCTTCTCTTCTCACTTCTTTCCCCCCTCTTCAAAAACACATTTCAGGGCATGGTTCAGTGAAACATAAAGACAAACACAGGGTTTATGCTCAGTGGACTAGAACTTGTTTGCCTGAGCCAATCTGCAAAAAAGTCAGCCTTGTGCCTTTTTTAAAAAAATTTTTAATGTGGCACAAGCATAAAGGAAGTGTACTTTTAGAATAAACGCAAAACATTTCAGCGTTTTTATTTGAGACGGATTTCACTCTGTCTCCCAGGCTGGAGTATGGTGGCATTATCCCGGTTTACTGCAGCACTGACCTCCTGGACTGAAGCAATCCTCCCATCTCAGCCTCTCTAGTAGCTGGGAGTACAGTTGCGTGCCACCATGCTCAGCTAAATTTTAAATTTTTTTTGTAGAGACAAGGTTTCACTGTGTTGCCCAGGCTGGTCTGAAACTCCTGGTATTACAGGCATGAGCCATCACACTCGGCCACATTTCAGTTTTGTTATTTATTTTTTTCTAGTTTTAAAAATAAAAACTCTACTGAGATGATATACTTACCATACCTTTTATTATTTTAAATTATAAAATTTATTGATCTTTAGTCTACTTATAGAGTTGTGTAACCATTACTACTAATTTTAGAATATTTTAATCACCTCAGGGATAAACTCTGTAACTATTAGCAGTCACTCCCCTGTCTCACTTCCCCTGACTGTTGACAACCATCAGTCTACTCTCTTGTCTTTATGCATTTACCTGCTTTGGACATTTCATACCAATGGAATCATATAGTATATGGTCTTTTGTGACTGGCTTCTTTTATTTAAGCATGATGTTTTCAAGGTTCATCTGTATTCTAGCATGGATCAATACTTCAGTCCTTTTTATGGTGAAGTAATATTGTTTGGATATGCTGCATTTTATTGTCAGAGGTGGACATTAGGACTTTTTGGCTGTTTTGATTTATGCTACTATGAACATTTGTGTGTAAGTATTTGCATGAGTGTATGGGGGGCACCCCCCCAAAACCCAGAATTATCTTTTGGAGGGTGGGCCCCTTGTACAGTTTTTCTTCAGTAGGTGAATGTTCTAGGAACCCATCAGCATCACCTAGCATTGTTGTGAGAGGCTGTGTTCTATTTCAGTGAAATTTTTTTTGGAGATTCTTTCAGTGTGTTTGCCCATTTCATGATGGTTGATTTACAAGTGCATCTGCCCATACCATGCTGAGTGTTCAGCAGTTTTTGACTAAAAATGGCATGACTGGCTGGGCATGGTGGCTCATGCCTATAATTCCAGCACTTTGGGAGCATATTGGGAGGCCGAGATGAGAGGATTGCCTGAGCTCACAGGTTCGAGACCAGTCTGGGCAACTTGGTGAGACTTCATCTCTACAATAAATCAAAAAATTAATCAGATGTAGTGGCATGTGTCTGTAGTTCCAGCTACTTGGAAGTCTGAGGCAGAAGGATTGCTTGCGCCCAGCGGTCGAGGCTGCGTTGGCTGTGAGCGTGAAACTGCACGCCAGCCTGGGTGACAGAGTGAGACTCCAATTAAAAAAAAAAAGGCACGACTCCCCCATGCCCACCCTCTCTGTTTGTTTCCTCAGATGAAAAGAGTCCTCAAAGGGAATCATTTGATATGGAAGAGGTGAAACAAAACCTGACAGAAGCACTAAAAGGCAGCAAAATTGCTGAGTTCAAAAGTGTTATGAGCAGTGGAAAAAGCATCTCAATAAGTATATTGCATTAAATGGAGAGTACTTTGAAGGTGATTGAAGTTAAACATGTAAGAATAAGTATATAACTTTTAATAAATAAATTCCAGTGTTTTTTGGGCGTACCCCCCTCTTACGTTTTTATTTTTCTTGGGTGTATACTCAGGAGTAGAATTGTTGGATCATATGACAATTCTGTTTAACATTTTGAAGAGCTACCAACTTTTCCAAAGCAGATGCATCATTTTTGCGTTGACACCAGCAATGTAAGAGGGTTCCAGTTCCTCTGAATTCTCAACAAAAGTTGTCTTTTTTGGTTATAACCATCTTGGTGTTTGAATGGTATGTCATTTTGGTTTGGATTTGCATTTCACTAATGACTAATGAAGTTGAGCATCTTTTCAAGTATTTTTTTTTTTAACCATTTGTATATCTTTTTTGGAGAAATGTCTACTTAGATCCTTTTTGCCCGTCTTTAAATTGGGCTGTCTTAATGTTGAATCTTAAGAGGTTTTTATACTGTATATTCCTGATGTAGGTCTTTTATCAGAAATATAATTTGCAAATAGTTTTTCTCATTCTGTCACTTTGTTGATGGTTTCTTTCTTTCTTTTTTTTTTTTGAATCGAAGTCTCACTTTGACCCCCAGGCTGGAGGGTGGATGGCATGCTCACAGCCATGGCAACCTCAACCTACTGGGCTCAGGAGCTCCTTCCACCTCAGCCTTCCAAGTAACTGGAACTATAGGAGCATGTCACCTGGCTAATTTTTTGGTTTATTATAGAGACAGGGTCTCACCAAGTTGCTTAGCCTGGTCTTGAACCTCTGGTCTCAGACGATCCTCTTGCCTCCACCTCCTAAAGTGCTGGGATTACAGACCTAAGCCACCAGGCCCATCGATGGTGTCTTTTAAAGCACAAAAGTGTTTTGTTTTAATGATTTCTTGTGCTTTTGATATCATATCTAAGAAAGCTTTGCCAATCCATAGTCACAAAGATTTATTCTTACATTTTCTTCTAAAAGTTAGCTCTTTTGCTGGGCTCGGTGGCTCAGCCTGTAATCCTGCGCCTTTGGGAGACTGAGGTGAGTGGATTGCCTGAGCCCGCAGGTTCGAGACCCACCTGGGCAGCGAGACCTCATCTCTACAATAAATTAAAAAATCAGCCAGGCGTGGTAGCGCATGCCTGTAATTCTGGCTACTCAGAAGGCTGAGGCGGAAGGATCGCCAGAGCCCAGCAGGTCGAGGCTGCGGTGGCCGGGAGCGGCACCTGCGCTCCAGTCTGGGTGACAGAGTGAGACTCCAACTCAAGAAGAAATAAAAAATAAAAAAAATAAGCCGGGCTCGGTGGCTCAGCCTGTAATCCTGCGCCTTTGGGAGGCTGATGTGAGTGGATTGCCTGAGCCTGCGGGTTCAAGACCCGCCTGGGCAGCGAGAACTCATCTCTACAATAAATTAAAAAAGCAACCAGGCGTGGTAGCGCATGCCTGTAATTCCGGCTACTCCGAAGGCTGAGGTGGAAGGATCGCCGGAGCCCAGCAGGTCGAGGCTGTTGTGGCCATGAGTGGCCACTGCACTCCAGTCTGGGCAACAGAGTGAGACTCCAACTCAAAAAAAAAAAATAATAAAATAAAATAAAAAATAAAAAATAAAATTAGCTCTTTTGACCCATTGTGGATATCAGTTGTTCCAGCACCTCTATGTGAAAAGACTATTCTTTCTCCACTGAATTGCCTTGTTGAAGGTCTACTGTTCATAATGAGAGGATTTATTTCTGGACTATCAATTTTAGTCCATTGATTTATACGTCTTATGCCAGTACCACACAGTCTTCTTTACTCTAATTTGCACTAAGTTGTGAAATCTGAAAGTATGAATCCTCCAATTTAGTTCTTTCTAAAGATTGTTTTGAGTACTTAGGTTCTTTGCATTTCCACATGTGTTTTAAGATCAGCTTGCCAATTAGTACAAAAAAGCAGCTAGGAATTTGATAGGGAGTACACTGATTTCGTAGATTAATTTGAGGAATATTACCATTTTAACAATTGGAAGTCATCTGTATATGAACATGGGATGTCTTTTCCTTTATTTAAAATTTCCTTAATATCTTTCAGTGTGTTTTTATAGTTTGTAGGGTATAAGTTTTGCATTTTTGTTAAATTCTTAACTATCTTATCCTTTTTAAGGCTATTGTAATGGGAATTCTTTTCTTAATTTCATTTTGATTTTTCATTGCTAGTGTATAGAACGTTAGTTGATTTTTAAATATTGATCATGTACCCTGCCATCTTGCTGACTTATTTATTTTGTTCTAACTTTTTTTAGTGGGTTCCTTAGGATTTTCTATATATAAAATTATGTCATCTGAAAATAGAGATCTTTTAATTTCTTTTTTCTAGTCTAGATTCCTTTTATTTCTTTTCCTTGACTAATTGCAGTGACTAGAACCTCAAGTATGATGTTGAACAGAAGAGAAAGCATTTAGTCTTCGTCCACAAAGTAGTTAGCTGTAGATTTTTCATAAATGCCTCGTTTTGTTTTTGAGTTGGAGCCTCACTTTGTCACTCAGGCTGGAGTGCAGTGGTAAGCTCACAGCCACCACAGCCTTGATGTGCTGGGCTCAGGCGATCCTTCCACCTCAGCCTTCCAAGCAGCTGGAACTACAGGCGTGACCTGGCTGACTTATTTATTGTAGAGATGAGGTCTCGCCAAGTTGCACAGGCTGGTCTTGAACCCCTGGTAACCTCAGGTAATCCTCTTGCCTCCACCTCCCAAAGTGTTAGGATTACAGGCATGAGCCATTGTGCAAGACCCTAGTTTTATTTTTTAATAAAAAGTTATAATTTTGTTTCCAAGTCATTGCAGAAGTTTAAAAAAAAAGGATTTTAAGCCAGGCATGGTGGCTTATCCCTATGATCTTAGCACTTTGGTTGGTGAAGATGAGAGGATTGCCTGAGCCCAGGGATTTCAGACCTGCCTAGGAAACGTGGCATGGAGATATTAGCTGGCATGGAGATATGTGCCTGTGGTTCCATCTACTTGGAAGGCTGAGGCAGAAGGATCGCCTGAGCCCAGCAGGTTGAGACTGCCCTCCAGCCTGGGCGACAGAGTGAGACTCCGACTCAAAAAAAACCAAAGACTTTGTTTCTCCCCAAAGTCTTAAGTTTTGGTATTAAAAAAAGAGTTCTGTAGTGCCTTGGTTGATCCCCCATACGTGAGCATGTATAACAATTTATTACTATCTTAGGGGCTATGAAAAGAATAAATCTCCTATTTCATGGTATGTGTGTAATGATTTGCCATGTTGGTTTTTTACATATCATGCCTGTAGAAACACTTGGGACAATGTTTTATAATGAATAATGTATGCATTATGCATTAATGTTGAAAAGATGAGAAAGAGCCAGCCATGTGATCTTCTAAACATCCCAGTAAAAGAAAACAATATGTGCAAAGGCACCAAATCAGGAAGAAGCTTGACCTTTTGAAGTATCAGAAAAGAGGCTAGTGTGGTCAGAGTCCAATAAGTAAAGGAGAGTATAATAAAGATGGGAGGCAACTTAGGCCCTGTGGGTCACAATAAACAGTTTTATTTTTATTTTAAATGAAGTGAGAAGCCAATGGAACAGGGCATGGCACAATCTGATTTATGTTTTTAAAAGACAAAGACATAAAATACAGGGTAGTATGTGACAAATGCTCTGTGATTTCAACAGTGGGGAGGTTACAAGAGGAGATAAGACTTTAATTTGAACCATGAAATAGAGATAAGGATTAAACACATGGAGGAATAAGAGGTAGTGTACTGTGGTAGCAATAAATAGTGCCTGGCCTGGAGGACTTGGGCTTGAATATTGACTCTACCTTTTCATACTCTAAATCAATATCTTAACCCTCTTTATCTTAGTTTACTCATCAGTTTTCTTAGTACTTTGGTTGCAGTGAAAAGTAAGTCAAATGAAAAATTATAAACATCTTTTACCAACTGAGGTTCAGTGTGGTATACAGTAGTGTCCCCTCTTATCTGTGGGGGTACATTCTAAGACACTGAGTGGATGCCTGAAACCATAAAAATGGTACTGAACTCTAACAATACTGTTTTTCCTGTACATACATGCCTATGATAAATTTTAATTTATACATTAGGCACAGTAAGAGATTAACAACAATAATTGAAAATAAAATAGGACAAGTATAACAATAATCTGAAATAAAAGTTATGTGAATGTGACCTCTCTCTCTCAGAATATCTTATTGAACTGTATCTCAGGCAAGAGAAACTACAGAAAATGAAACCAGGGCTGGAGGACTACTATACAGTATTTGTTTAGTCAGTAAAAGACTACCATCTGTGTAGTAGTGTGCTAAGGGCTGTTGAGTGATACAAAAAAATGAATTAGACCTGGTTTCTGCTCCTCAAAGAAGACACGGTCTAATAGACAATGTGGTAACTCTCTAAAATACAAAGTTAACAGTGCTAGATCATGAGAAGGGTACAGACAAAGTGCTATGGGATTTCAAGAAAGAAGACCTTGCTTCTTGCTTGGAGTTGGTTGTAAGGTTTTATGAAGAAGGAAGGACTCTTGCACTAGGTCTTGAAAGATGAATAGGACAATAGAAGATGGAGGACCACAGGATAATCTCAGTAGGCAAATCTGTTGGAGTAAAGACATGGAAGCATTGGACAAATTCAATACTTGATAGGAAAGGTAGGTTAGGACCAGACAAATTATGCAGCACCTTGATACTAGGCTAAGAAGGTAAATTCTTTTCAATAGCAGTATTATCAGCAGTATACTTATTTGTGCAAATACTTATCGAGCCTCTACCATTGCCGGGTTTGTGCTACAAGTCAAGACTGAAAAGATAACAATGATCTCAGTTTAGTTGGGGAAGATAGGTTATCCAATAATAGTAACTATTATTATTATTTTATTTTAATAATATATAAAACTCTTTCACCCAGCCTGGAGTGCAGTAGTGGCACGATCATAGCTTATGGCAGCCTTGGAACTCCTGGGATACCCCTGCGTTGGCTTCCCAAGGTGCTGGGATTACAGACACGAGCCACCACACCTGGCCATATTATCTAATTATTTTTATTCAGAGATAGAAACAAAGTGTGATAGGACCATAGGACAAGGAACATCTGCAGCTGCCTGGCATAGTAAGGGCTGTCTTTATAGAGGTGGTAGAAAACGTGCAGAGAGACAAACTGTCATTTTGTTTAGTAGATAAAGAAGGTGAGGGAAGGAATATGAGAGAAACATTCTAGGCCTGGCACTGCATGTATTTTGTGATGGCTAGGCAAGGGAGTTTATGCATGTCAAGGCTGAAGGTTTTAGTAGAGGGGTAACAAAGATTATTCAGGTGGCCATACAGAGAGGAGAGTAAATTGGAAAGGGTGGAGACTCAAGGCAGGAACTTGGTAAGACTATTGCACTGGGCCAAGTAAGTGATTATGTAGGACCTAATGTGAAATAGTAGCTATGGGGAGAAAGAACTTGGAAAACTGGAGAGATGCTTAAGATATAGACTCGGCGGGACTTGGAGACCAATTGGATGTGGCAGAAGAGAGAAAAGGGACCATGTGGAATGCAGAATGACTTCTATTATTTTAGTGGTTGTCATTACCTGAGAATAGGGCATACTTGAATTTGGAGAGGAAGTTTAATAGTTTTAGATTGTGTTAAAGGTACAGTTGAAAAGTACAGTTGTGCTGAAGGAAAATCATTTAAGACATACATAAGCATAAATGAAATTATTGTGGAGAATGAGTATAGTGAAGAAGAACTTCAAGAGGCAGAAACAGCCATAGAAGTAAGAAATAATCAAGAAAAAGAAAAGTAGTAGAAATGGTTAGGAAGTGTTTTTAATGGTTTGGCCAACAATGTCATTACAAACGTTTTTTTTCTTTCTTTTTATTTTTTTGAAAGATAGGTCATTGATCACCTCAGTGACTTCAGTGAGAGTGTAAGCCAGATTGTATTTGAGGAGTACATAGAGGGATGAGAATTTGGCTGTAACTGGAAGGAGAGATAAAGAGATTATCAAGATACGAGCATTTGTTCTTGTTTTATTTTCTTGTCTGTTTTTAAAGATCTTAGAGACTTAAGTAATTTATTTCTTGTGGGAAAATAGCAAATGGAAAACAAGGGGTTAAAGTCACAAGTAATACAGTAAGCCAGCCTTAGCCCTAGGGTAGCCTAGTATAGTGTACTTCAAGCTTTAATGAGGATCTCGTTAAAATGCAGATTCTGATTCAGTAGGTCTGGGTTGGGTGGAGTCTGGGATACAGCATTTTTGAAAAGCTCACAATTGATAGTGATGCTGCTGGCCTGTAGACCACATTGTAAGAAGTAAGGCTGTAGAGTATGGAATTCATAACTTTATAGGTGAGTTAGTCTTAGATAGGAAGAGGGAGGAACACCTCTCTGAGATGAGGTGGAATGTGAGGTGAATGGAGATAAAGTTTGCAAGTAGGGTCATGCCTGATAGTCTTTTTTTTTTCTTTTCTTGAAATAGGAAGTAAAGCTGTGTTGTAAGAAGACTTTGAGAATGGGGTTGTGATCTTGATAAAAGTCGTGAAGGTTTGGAATAGCTACTAAGAAGAGGAAAGTGAATGAATTTGGGACACGCAGTAGTCACTGTACAGTGAAGATTAGTTTGGTTATAGTGTCTGTAGAAGTAATTGAAGCATCGAGAAACTAGATACAAAGAAAATGGTTATTTTTTTAAAGATAATATAGTATACTAGGAGAGAGTTAATGCAGTCTGAAATAGAATAGTGGCCTTGAGAATGGAAGAGGAAGGTGTTCATTGGCTGAATAATGCAACCCCCCAAAGGTCCTAATCTTCAGAACCTGTGAATATGATATTTTATGTGGTAAAGAGGACTTTGTAGATAGACTAAATTAAGAATCTTGATATGGAGAGAATATCTTGGATTATCTGGGTGGGTTCTGTGTGATCACAAGGATTTTTATAAAAGAGAGGCTGTAGGTTAGAGTTAGAGAATGCTACGTGATAGACACACATGGGGGGTGGGTCATGATAGGGGTCCCAAATGAGTGGGATTTGAGCAAAAGAATATCGACAGCCTGTGGAAGCTGGAAAAGAAAAGGAAACATCCCAGGAGACTCCAGAAGGAACAAAACTCTGGTGATGTGTTGATTTTTGCTCAGAGACTGATTTTGGACTTCTGACTTCAGAACTGCAAGATAATAAGTTTGTGTTGCTCTAAACTGCTGAGTTTGTGGTATTTTGTTACAGCAGCAATAAGAAACATTCAGAAGGTATGGATGTAAGGGATTATTGAGTTAGAATCAATAAAATGAGACCATTGAGGGGATGTGATATGGGAAACAGGAAACTGAGGTTTGTAGCCTAGCTAAGTGGGTGGAGAGTAGTAGTGAAATTAAAAATAGAGAATGGCAGGGAGTAGATGTTAGAGGAAGATGTATTTGCTTTACATGTCTTAATTCAGGTACTGACAAACATGATGGGAACGGTATTTTTGCCAAGTTAAAGTAGTACAGATTAGATAGGGTAGAAGAAAATTTGAAACGAGATGAATTTAAGAGGCTACCACAGTGCTATTACATGTACTTAATAGAGTTGTTGTAACATTACATGACAAAGTACTTAGGAACATAAAGAGTTTTGACTGAGAAGATGGTGAAAGGGATGGTTGAGAGAGAGATTTTTGAAAAAGTAATACCACTTTATATTTATGAAGTGCTTTTCAGTATGGGAAGCATTTTCCTGCCTTGATGGGGCGGGGGGGGGGGGGGTGGTTAACAGGTTTCTGAAATGGGCACGGCATCTATTAGTATGTGAAATAAACAAGGTAGAAATATTAGACTCTCAAATTTTGTGGACAGTGACTACTGTATTGGACATTATATGTATAGATAATTTCTATCATTCCAGAAAGTTTCATTGGATGGCACTATTCTGAAGTATTTTATATAGTGAGGGATTGGATATTATTATAGTCAAATTATTAGGAAGTGGTGTTTGCTAATTAGGCACAAGTTTCAGAAGACTATTGGAGAGACTGTTAGTTAATAGTCAAGTGAGTAGAACATCATGCTCTCTTTCTAACTAGTCTAATTAACAGTGAGCACTAGCCAACTATGTTTCAGGATACTGGGTGTTTATTCTGGTAACTATTCGTGTTGTGTGAATTTGGGAAAAACTTTTATATTTGTTTTATTTATTTTTTTGAGTCAGAGTCTCATCGTGTCGCCCAGGCTGGACTGAAAATATCTAAGAGAATGCAAGATTGCTAAGCCATGAAATAAATAGGTTACAGAAGGAACTTTTGTAGAGAAACAGAAAAGTTGGAGAGGAATGGAAGTTGTATCTAGAAGAATTCAATTGGTATAGTGATCAAATACCATAAAGACAACATTTCCAAAATATCTTTTTTATACAAGAATTTTCAAATACCTCTCATATTCATATTCTGTATAGAAGAGAATTCTTAAATAGGTCAGAGGAATTACTTGTGTTAGGATTTTGCCTACTGTCTTTGTATCTCTTTTCTTAGGTAAGACTTACTGATCATAAATCTCAGTTAAATGTAATTGGTGTATCTGTATGAAAGTGATGACCAAAATCTTGCCAGTGTAGGAAAGTTGATTTAAGAAAAGGAAGTCTTGCTTTCCAAGCCTTGTGTGCTATTACCTTATGATAGTCTCTTTGCTTTCTTGTGCTGGTTACCTTTCTACTGCTCATCTATATCTGATCAGGGGATAGAAACATTACTTATGGCCGGGCTCGGTGGCTCAGCCTGTAATCCCGCGCCTTTGGGAGGCTGAGGTGAGTGGATTGCCTGAGCCCGCGGGTTCGAGATCCGCCTGGGCAGAGAGACCGCATGTCTACAATCAATCAAAAAATCAGCCGGGCGTGGTAGCGCGCGCCTGTAAGTCCAGCTACTCGGAAGGCTGAGACGGAAGGATCGCCGGAGCCCAGCAGGTCGAGGCTGCGGGGGCCGGGAGCGGCCACTGCACTCCGGTCTGGGCGACCGAGTGAGACTCCAACTCAAGAAATAAAAAATAATAAATACACAACTTTTTTTTTTTTGGAGTCTCACTCTGTCGCCCAGGCTGGAGTGCACACTCACCGCCACCCCAACATCTACCTGCTGGGCTCCGGCGATCCTTCTGCCTCAGCCTTCCACATAGCCGGAACTACAGGCATTCACTACAACATCTGGCTGATTTTTGATTTTTTGTAGAGGTGGGGGGTCTTGCCAAGTTGCTCTGGCTGGTCTTGAACCTGCGGGCTCAGGCAATCTACTCGCCTTGGCCTCCCAAAGAGCTGGGGTTACAGGCTGAGTCACCGAGCCTGGCAATACACAATTTTTTATAAATAAATAATGTTTTATTTGGAAGGGAGTGCTCTCCCCCTCGTAAGTGGAATAATGTCCTGTGACTGGCGAATTTCACTTAGCATAAAAAACTCCTTGCGTTTCACCCTTGTCACGTATTTTGGCATTGCCCACTCTTTAAAGACTGAATAATGTGCCATTGCATGTATATGCCACATTTGCCATATCCATTCATCCATCAGTGGACATTTAGGTTGTTTCCACATCTTGCTTGTTGTGACTAGTGCTGCAATGAACATGGTAGTGCTAAAATCTCTGCAAAATCCTGATTCCAATTATTTTGGATAAGCACACAAAGATTGGATTGCTGGATCATGTGATCTATTTTTAATGTTGTTGAAGAACTTCTAAACTGCTTTCACTGGCAGCTGCCCTGTTATGCATTTCCATTACCAGTGTACACGAGGCCGGGCTCGGTGGCTCAGCCTGTAATCCCAGCACTTTGGGAGATTGGGGTGAGTGGATTGCCTGAGCCCGCGGGTTCGAGACCCGCTTGGGCAACTTGGTGAGACCTCATCTCTACAATAAATCAAAAAATTAGCCGGGTGTGGTAGTGCACGCCTATAGTTCCAGCTACATGGAAGGCTGAGGTGGAAGGATTGCCGGAGCCCAGCAGGTCGAGGCCGCGGTGGCCGGGAGCGGCCACTGCACTCCAGTCTGGGCGACAGAGTGAGACTCCAACTCAAAAAAAAAAAAAAAAAGAAACATTACTTATATCCGACTTGTTTTGAACTCCAGCAGGGTCTGAAGAGAGAGGAAATTAAAAATGTGGCTGAGTGTTTCATGTTATGACACTTTTGGTTCCTATATTAAAGTTATCCAAGTTATTTCACAACCAACTTATATAATCACTTCACTTTCAAACATTTCCTTCCATTTCTGTGAATAATTAATTGTAAGCTTATTTTGATTTTAATGATTGGTATATATGAATATTGAATGCTTATCAAGTATTAGATTAGAATATTTTCTAAAGCAGTGTTCCCATTAATCTAAATCTTATGTAAAGTATGAGGTTTGTTTGAAACACTAGCTCAGTGCTGAACCTTAATTGTCCCTCCAGTACATACTTGTTTATTAAAGAATGAGGTAGAAGTTTCATTTACATATGGGTTCATCCTAAACTGCATCCTAATTTTGTTTTATATTGAAATTGTAGAATGTTTCTAAACACTTCCTTCCCTACTATTTTTTTTTTTGAGTTAGAGTCTCACTCTGTTGCCCAGACTGGAGTGTAGTGGCTGCTCCCGGTCACCGCAGCCTCGACCTGCTGGGCTCCGGCGATCCTTCCGCCTCAGCCTTCCAAGTAGCTGGAACTACAGGCATGCGCTACCACGCCCGGCTGATTTTTAAATTTATTGTAGAGATGAGATCTCACCAAGTTGCCCAGGCGGGTCTCGAACCCGCGGGCTCAGGCAATCCACTCACCTCAGCCTCCCAAGGTGCGGGATTACAGTCTGAGCCACTGAGCCCGGCTCATACTATTTTAATGTCAATTCTAAAGAAAAATTTTCAGTTATTTTTTTCTCTGCCCATTTAAATTATGGGTTTCTAGGATTTTTTTTTTTTTTTGCTTAATTTAACCTTTCCCTATAATTTCGACAAAATTTCAGCAAGAGCTAGCTCATTAGCAGTATATTAATGTGTTAATTTTGTTAACCTACCTACTTTAGCGTCAAAAGTATCTGAGTGTAAGACCTGGCATACAACTAGATTAGTCAAGGTTCTAAAAAGAAACAATCCAACTGAGATGGTTCAAGAGAACTTAATGCAGGAACTACAGAGGTGGTGTGGATTAAGGGAGCCCACAAGGAAAGTTTTTACTAGCAACAGGGAAGCCCAGAGAGGCAAGAAAAATACAGTGCTATTGGAGCATGGAGATCACTGTGGAGAAGATGGTGCCTACAGGAGCCATGGTTGTTGGAGGGACACAGCTGCCAGAAAATGTGGCCAAGAAAAGGGATGGAGCTGGGAAGAAGTAATCCAGCCCTTCTCTGCCTTCTGATCTGCCAGTAGTAAGATAGCACTGCTACCTGGAAGGAACAACTGTTGGGATCTGCATTCTTGAAAACAGAGTAGGGCAGAAAGGTATTGGGGGATAGAGTAGTGGCAATAAAATGGTAACCAGTACAACTACTAGTGAGTTTAGGTGTTGACTTCAGGTAATATCATATATTTTAGACTCAATTTCTTATCTGTTCACTATGCATACTTTACTGGGTTGATGTGGGCATTAAATGAAATGACACGTGAAAGTACTTTCATAGTGCCTTTGTCTTATAATTATATTTTTTAAAGTTTGATAAGGTGTGGATTTGGAAATTTTCAGTTTTGTTTCACTTGGTGCTGTGCTACATTAGTTTTGTAGAAACTTCAGTTGTTACCATACTTGTAAATATATGTTAATACATGTTTTCTAATCATTTTTGAAAAGTGAATGGCATCATCATTAAGCAGTTTCCAAGATATAGTTTTTCATAATTTTGTAGAGCCAGGAGACTGAAAAACCCAAATTCTAGTTCAGACTATACTATACCACTGTGGCTCTTTGAGGGAGTTATTTTTACTTTACCTCTCTGTGCTTTTCCCTTCTGAGAAATTGGGATAATAACACCTACTAAGTGTTTGATTCTGTTATGGTAAAATAAAGTAATAGTTGTCAAGCACTTGAAAAGTTAAACGATATGGGTATTTATTTTTTTTACTATACGTTTTAAAATGTATCAGTAGAGCTTCAGAGTAAGAATGGTTATATGATTTTACTTTATTGTACTTTCTGTGTTAAATTATGTAGATCTTAAGACATTTTGTATATATGTATTTATGTGAATAAAGTGATTATGCTTATGTGTAAGTATTTAATATAAATGTAAAAATAAATGTGTATGTATTTAATATAAATATCAAAATATGAATATAAATTTTCTTAAAATTACCTTTCTGAAACGAACCCACAGAGACTGCTTTTCTTTATTACCTGACAATAAGTTTTGTGTTTTTCACTCTTGTCATAGAGCACTGCTTATTTTTGAACTTATGGGTGAGAAGGATATTTTTGAGAAATAGAAAAAGATTTGTAATACTGATTAAAGATTTGTCATACTTTACCCTGGTACTGCTACCATTGGTGTAGCCTAATACTGACTTATGTTTTCAGAGATAGCAGCGATGCCTTGTCAAATTATTCCTCTTAATTTTTACAGCAATGATAGGCCAGGGTAAGATCAAGAAAATCTATTTTCAAGGAAACTGTAGCTCTCAGATCATATTCTACTTTAAAGCACGTTTTGTTTTTTTAAAACTCCTCCTAAAAATACATTATGATTTTGAAATTAAATAAATTTGTTTTATTTTGTTGGCTTGAGTTAGCACTGTCTTGGTAAACTCTAAACTGAACCTTTCTGAATTACTGACTAAATCTTACTTATTTCCCACCAGACGGTCTGCCAAATCCCGAAGCAGAAGCCCATATTCATCTAGGCATTCGCGATCTCGTAGCAGGCACAGATTGTCTAGATCTAGAAGTCGTCATTCTAGCATTTCTCCTAGCACACTAACTCTGAAGAGTAGCCTGGCAGCTGAATTGAACAAAAATAAAAAAGCACGTGCAGCAGAGGCAGCAAGAGCTGCAGAGGCAGCAAAGGCTGCAGAGGCAGCTAAGGCTGCTGAGGCTTCTGCCAAAGCTGCAAAAGCTTCAAACACTTCTACACCTACCAAGGGGAACACAGAAACTGGTGTCAGTGCATCACAAACAAACCATGTGAAGGATGTGAAGAAACTGAAAATTGAGCCTGCACCTTCTCCATCAAGTGGTGGAACTTTAAAAAATGACAAGGCAAAAACAAAGCCACCTCTTCAGGTAACAAAGGTGGACAATAATCTGATTGTAGATAAAGCCACCAAGAAAGCAGTTGTAGTTGGAAAGGAGAGTAAATCTGCAACTACAAAGGAGGAGCCAGTATCTCTTAAAGAGAAAACCAAACCACTTACACCAAGCATAGGAGCCAAGGAAAAGGAGCAACATGTAGCTTTACTGACTTCTACTTTACCACCATTACCTTTGCCTCCCATGCTGCCTGAAGATAAGGATGCTGATAGGTAAGTACAAAAAATGTGTCAATAACTATTTACTGGGCCAGATGTGGTCATGCCTGTATTCCCAGCACTTTGGGAAGCCAAAGCAGGAGGACTGCTTGAGCACAGGAGTTCAAGACCAGGTTGGGCAACATAGCGAGACCTTGTCTCTACAGAAAAATTAAAAAATTAGTCCAGTGTGGTGGTGTGCACTTGTAGTTTCAGCCACTTGATAGACTGAGGTGGAAGGATTGCCTGAGCCCAGAAGATTGAGGCTGCAGTGAGCCGTGATTGTACCACTGCACTCCAACTTGGACACCAGAGTAAGACCTTGACTCAGTAATAATAACAATAATAATAGCCTGAAGTAAGAAATGGTTTGACCTTCCCTACTTCCCTAAAAAAAAGTTATTCAAAAAGATTATATGTGAATGAATTCTCTTTATTGTATACATCTTTTTTTTTTTTTTTTTTTTTGAGTTGGAATCTCACTTGGTCACCCAGACTGGAAAGCAGTAGCATGCTCAAGGCCACCCTAGCGTTGACCTGCTGGGAACCAGCGATCCTTCTGCCTCAGTCTTCCGAGTAGTGGGAACTACAGGCACGTGCTCCCATGCCCGGCTAATTTTTTGATTTATTGTAGTGACAGGCTGGTCTTGAATCCACGGACTCAGGCAGTCTTCTTGTTGTGGCCTCCCAAAGTGCTGGAATTAGAGGCTTGAGCCACCATGCCTGGCCTTTTTTTTTTTTTCCTTTTTCTTGGAGTCAGAGTCTCACTCTGTCACCCAGGTTGGAGTGTAGTAGCACGCTCACGGCCACCGCAGTTTTGACCTGCTGGCTTCAGGCGATCCTTCTGCCTCAGCCTGTCAAGTAGCTGGAACTACAGGTGCTGGCCACTACACTTGTCTAATTTTTTTTTTTTTTAATTTATTGTAGAGATGAGGTCTTGCCAAGTTGTCCATGCTGGTCTGGACCCCTGGGCTCAGGCTGTCCTTTCGCCTCTGCCTCCCAAAATTGCTGGGATTACAGACATGAGCCACCATACCCAGCCTATTGTATACATCTTAAAATGAAGCACATTCTTATAGGATGGCAAAATTAGAGTTTATGCTAAGAAATTCAGGAAAATTTGCCATTAGCTTGTTATACAGTGATTACATCAGTATGAGTCTGGGAATTAGGAATGCCTGTGTTATCTTTACGGTAGTGTTCCTTGATGATACTATCAGAGATAGGTCATCTTATTAGAGTCTGCCCTGGAAATATAAATCTCATAAGCATATATCTCAGTTATTTCTTAGTTTCTTCAATGGCCTTATGAGTTTATCACTTTCAGGGGCTTTATTAACTTACTACTTTTTAGGTTAGTCTTTTCTTAACCCTTTAAATTGTTTTTAGCCTGTGTTGCCCTTAGGGATTCCGTTATATTACCAAAAGCTCATAATGTGATTATGCTTTCCTTTAACATGTTTAAAAATTCCTACTGTAAACATTGGGGATTTGGCTTATTTTTTATTAAGAAACATTTTGTTCTTAAGAAGATGAAGGTAAGAGTGACTGTAAAGTAATAAACAAACAAACAAATACATAAATAAACTGGGTGCAGTGGTTCACTCCTGTAATGTCAGCATTTTGGAAGATCGGGGAGGAAAGATTGCTTGAACCCAAGAGTTTGAGACCATCCTGGGCAACATAGCAACACTTTGTCTTTACAAAAAAAATTTAAAAAATTAGCTGGGTGTGGTAGTGCCCATTTGTAGTCCCAGCTACTTGGGAAGGATTGCCTGAGCCCCAGAAGTTGAGGCTGTGGTGAGCAGGGATCTCGCCAATGCATTCTAGCCTGAGTGACGGTTAGACCCAACTATAAATGAATGAATGAATGAATGAATCTCAAGGCAGAATAATTATACTGTTAGGTGTGATTTATCTGCCTATTATACCACTTAACCATTTTTATTTTCATGAGGAAATTAAAGCTGTCCTCCCCTTTCTATTAAAAAGCAGCCATATGGACAGTTTTCCTAGCTTTAAGGAATGTGAAAAAAGATGACTAAAAATGCCATGTGGACATGCTCACTTTGGTTAGCATTATGAAAACTTTATAATTTAATACAATCAAAAGCTAAATTATAATTGTTTTTCCTGCCCTGTTAGGTACTTTTAAAAAATAATCAAAATGTGGGAAACTCCCTCAAATTTAATCAGGTGTTATCTAATTAAACTACTTTAAGATTTCCCTATTCTCCAGGAACACTAAGGTTTATAACAATAGTAATTGTAATTTTATAATTTTGGTGAGTCCTGGAATGAACTTTCCAGCACAAAGAGGCTTGAGTGCAGACTTGAATCACCCTGTTAGTGAGAAATTAGCCAGTTACAGAAAATCCACGTTACAGTGAGATTGGTGGTTCTCTATATTATTCTTCATATATGCTTAAGGAATAAATCTTAACTAGAGATGCTCTCAAGAACTCAGAATGTATATATGTGAATGCTTAATGAAGATATACTTTATATATCTATTTTCAATGGGGTGGTAGCACATTTCATTCTTGATTATTAAAAAATGTATTTTTGATCCACCTTTTCTGTCTTTTCTGCTTTTTTTTCTTATAGTGTCTCTGCTCTTCTTTCATTGACTGTGCTTGTATGCTTAGTGGCTATGGAAGTTTCTTAAGATTCATAAATACTACTAACGTGTCTGTGGCCAAAGATTGATTCAGCACCAGTGGAACTTTCCTTATTTCAATGGCTGTAATTTAACTACCAAATTTAAAAGTATGAGGAAGAAAATACCATTTATTTTACTTCTTAAAAAAATTTTAGGTGATTAAATAAAAATATTGTGAAAGAGAAATGGTTAAAAATGATTGCTTTTAGAAATGGATACTGAAGGATATGGATAGGGCAGGAGACTTATTTTATCATTAATTTAATATTTTTACTGTTAGCACTGCAATAAAACAATCTGTCAGTGGGCTATAGTAGAAAGATTAGTTTTTAGTGCTGGTAGTAACTCTTGCTACTCTTATGCTTTAGTCTTTCTGTGCCTCAGTTCATTTAGTTCTTTTCATGGGTGAAAATATTTACAATTTAACCTCATAGACTAGTTGTAAGAATTAAATGATTTGAACTGAATTTGGCAAGCTGTAAAGTGCTATGCACCTCAGCTTTTATGATTAGTGATAGCATAAATTAGTGCTGCAGGAAATATTAAAAATAAAATCTGTTTTAGATTATTGAAAAAGAAAGTGAAAAATGACTCATTATTATATTGTATAACATATAGACCATTATATTGTGCAACTAATAGACCTAGAGCTTTGAAAGGGATCCGTTTTTTTAAAAAGAGGAACTGTTGACTTTTTTTTTGTCTTCATTTTATAATGGAGAAACCACTCCCACCCTTTTTTTTTTTTCATGTTCCTAAAAATAATGGTCATGGTAATTTCATATTTAAAAGTTTCTTTTTAGCCTGGTGTGGTTGCATGTGCCTGTAGTCTTGGCTACTTGGGAGGCTGAGGCAGAAAGATCACCTGAGCCCGGGAGGTTGTGGCTGAGAGGATTGTCTGAACCCATGAGTTTGAGACCAGCCCAGGCAACTTGGGGAGGCCTCATCTCTACAATAAATCAAAAAGTTAGCTGGTCATGGTGGCACGTGCCTATAGTTCCAGCTACTTGGAAGGCTGACAGAAGGATTACCTGAGCCCAGCAGGTTGAGGCTGCAGTGGCCATGAACGTGCCACTGTACTCCAAGCTGGGTAACGGAGTGAGACTCCAACTCAAAAAAAAAAAAAAAAGTTTCTTTTTAGTAGCCATTGTATACTTTTAAAATTTTGTGCCAAACAGCTATTTGAAAATGGTTTATAAACCATTTCTCTTGAGGTAAAGAAACAATCCTTTCTCTTATAACATGCTTTAGGAAACCTGAGTATGGAAGGTATATTTTTTTACTTGTTAGTCACTGTAAATATAAACATCGTTTTAAAGAAAAGTATGGTTTGCATAATCTCATTAGCCATATTTTAAGATTGTTTGATGAAAGCTTTTGATCTTTACTTTTTTTAAGCATGCCTCTACCCGCCCCTGGTTAACGTTCACTGTTGTATCCCCAAACAAATTAGCTAAAGGGTGTGTGTGTGCTTTGTGGCCTCTTGATTTTGCAAATCTATACTGCACTAGTTTTCACCCTTTTATTTTATTATGTGATTAAGTAAATTCCCCCCCATACATTTTTATTTTGAAAGTATTGAGACATTTGTGAAAATTGAAAGAATAATAAAATTAGCATCTGTATAAAACTCCATCTAGATTCAGCAAATGTTAACATTTTATTCAATATACTTAGTTGTTTAAGAGAACTAATTGGGGTAGGGAGTAGTCTGTATACTTTTTGCTGTACCATTTGAAAATAAGTTATAGCCATCATGAACTTTACTTTTAAATAGTTTAAATAGTTTAGATCTTAAGAATAAGACCTGTCTCCTGCTTTATCTTGTTATCATTATTGTACCTAAGGAAATTAGCAATAGGTAACAGAAGAGAAATTACCACTATGTGTAATCAATAACCTCTTACCCTGTACCTTGCCCCACCAATGACTTTCTGAAGCATTCAGTGCAGTCTTATACCCCACCTCTAGATTTGATAGGTCTTTATTTTGAGTTGGCATCTTTGTTGCCCAGACTGGAGTGCGGTGGCACACTCATGGCTACTGCAGCCTCTATCTACTGGGCTCAGGTGATCCTTCTGCCTCAACCTTCCAAGTAGCTGGAACTATAGGTGTGCACCACCACTCCCAGCTAATTGATTGATTGATTGATTGACTGATTGACTGTAGAAACGAGGTCTCCCCAAGTTGCCCAAGCTGGTCTCGAACCCCTGGACTCAGGCAGTTCACTCGCCTCCACCTTCCAAAATGCATTATAGGTGTAAGCCACTGCGCCTGCTGATTTTTTCTTCTTGATATCATTTAACTTGTTTTTCTTTAACCCTTTCATTTCCCATAAATCAGAAATTACTTGTGCCTTCTTTAGATGAGGAATAATGGTTTTTTAGCCTTAATATTTAAGAGGTGATTTTTATGTACTTTATGCTGTTGCTGCAGGAGGAACAAAATATCAGATTGTCCTGCTCTACTAGTAGTGATACAATCACTTGCTTAAAGCTGACGACCAACCTTAAGATCTCTCCATATACAGGGGTGCATTTTCCCATTGCCAGTTAGAAGCAAGTTATGGGGTAACACATTGGCAGTGTTTGAATATCCTTTTCCCCAACAACCTGTCACCTTATGGTTTGGTACCCATCAATCATATTTGTTTAATTCAGTTACCATAGTAGGAATACAAATGGTGATTATCTATTTCTGCCATTTCTGTTTAGTATCAGGTGGTCTTCTTTTGTAAATGACACAATTCCCACTACCCCATTTAGTCATTCTACTCTTACGGATTTTTATGTATTCTCTTTGTTGCTATCAATATTTTTTTTTTACTTGTCAAAGACAGGATCTCACTGTGCCACCCAGGCTGGAATTCGTGGCAGGACCATAGATCACTGTAGCTTTGAACTCTAGGACCCAAGCGGTCCTCTTGCCTCAGCCTCCCAAGTAGCTAGGGCTACAGATGCGTGCTTCCACATCTGGCTAATTTTTTATTTTTTATTTTTTTTGTATAGACACACCTTGCTGTGTTGCCCAGGCTAGTCTCGAACTCCTGGCCTTAAACAGTCCCCCACTTCAGCCTTCCAAAGCACTGGGATTATAGGTGTGAGTTACCATGCCTGGTCAGTTACAGTTTCTATTCTTTTTGATACTCAAATTGTCCAAAATTTACCAGTTAGGAGCTCCTTTAAGTTGACTTCTTTACCTTTTTGATGTGGCCTTGTTTGTTTTTTAGTATTTCCCTGCTCCCTAGTCAAATGTTATATCTTATGCATACTTTGAATTTTGCTTCATTCCCAAAACTGCAGTCTATCTTCCCCCAAATTATAAGGCATACTCTAATCAATGTGCTTTTATACAACATAATTGATTTCTTTTTTTTTTTGAGTTGTAGTCTCGCTATCGCTCAGACTGGAGTACAGCAGCCTCGACCTGCTGGGCTCTGGCATTCCTTCCGCCTCAGCCTTCCGAGTAGCCGGAACTACAGGCACACGCTACCACGCCCGGCTAATTTTTTGATTTTATTGTAGAGATGAGGTCTTGCCTGCCTAGACGGGTCTCGAACCTGCAGGCTCAGGCAATTCACTCACCTCAGCCTCCCAAAGGCGCAGAATTATAGGCTGAGCCAGCAAGCCCGGCTATAATTGTTTTCTTTTAAAAGAAAAAAAATTAGGATCATGCCATGTATAATGATCCTTGACTTACTTTTTCATTTAATGTGTCAGAGATCTTTTTGTATTGGTATAGATAGGCCCAATATTATTATTATTATAGGAATGGCTGCATCATGTTCTACTGCTATTGATTGATACTTAAGGTTATAACTAGTTGTTATTAAATTCTCCTTATATATTAATATTTTCTGTACTTGTAAATAACTTTTGTAGGATAGCTGCATGTCAGAGTATGTACATTAAAAAATTTGTTAAAACTAGCCAGGCATGGTGGCTTGATGCCTGTAATTCTAGCACTTTGGAATGCTGAGGCGGGAGGATTATTTGAGCCCAGGAGTTGAAGACCAGCCTGGGCAATAAAGTGAGACATCATCTCTATAAAAAAAATTTTAAAAAATATAGCTGGGTGTGGTGCTGCTCCTATAGCCCTAGCTACTCTGGGGGGTGGAGTGGGTGAGGTAGAAGGATCTCCCGAATCCAGGAGGTCAAGTGTAAAGTGAGCCACAAGTGTGCCACTGCACTCTAGCCAAAAAAATTGATAGAAGCTTTCCATATTATATTTATACACAATTGTTTTTTGAGTTGGAATCTCCGTTGCCCAAGATGGAGTGCAGTGGCATGCTCACTCACTGCCACCCCAGTGTCGACCTGCTAGACTTCGATCACAACCACCCCAGCATCGACCTGCTGGACTCTGTCCATCCTTCTGCCTCAGCTTTCCAATTAGCTGGAAGTACAGGCGTGTGCTGCCACGCCCAGCTAATTTTCTATTTATTGTAAAGACGAGGTCTTGCCAGGGTGCCTGGACTAGTCTCGAACCTATGGACTGCCTGCAGTCCACTCGCCTCGGCCTCCCAAAGTGCTGGGATTATAGGCTGAGCCACTGAGCCTGACCCTATATTATATCTTAGTAAGACTTAATAAGGTTCAATTTATGTACCCAAGTATATATGAAATTGCTTCATAAATATCGTATAGTGTCATTTTTGATTTTTTGATAGTCTTTAAAATATGTAATGCTTAATTTTGCATTTTTCTGATAATGAAGTATAGTAACTTCCTGAACTTCATTGTTATTTATTTCTTCTAGTGTATTGCTTGCTTGTATTTGCTGGCTTAACCTAAAAGTTGTTTTTGTTTTTTTTTTTGAGTTGGATTCTCACTCTGTCGCCCAGACTGGAGTGCAGTGGCTGCTCCCGGCCACTGCAGCCTCGACCTGGTGGGCTCCGGTGATCCTTCCGCCTCAGCCTTCCGAGTGGCCGGAATTACAGGCTGAGCCACCGAGCCCGGCTTGTTTTGTTTTTTTTTAAATTAGAGTCTTACTTATTCATTTAGATCCAGAGCTTTTGCTTTTTTAAGAAAAAAAGCCTGGAATCTGAATATTATGTAAATCTTCCTGTCTAAAAATATTGACAATTTATAGTTCTTTACAAAACTTTGAATAGGCTGAATAATACATGTCTTTTGATGTCAATCAGCATTTGGCTTCTAGTTTAGGATCTTTAATTAGATTGACCATTTGACAGGTCAAATCCCACTTAATTAAGAATAATTAAGTGATTTCAGCTATTTCTCGGTAGTTTTTTTGCCTTTAGTCTTAGACAAATTTTATAATCAATCAAGTTACCAAGTTACATTTTGAAAAACTCTTGCTTGGGTTTTGTTTAGGATTCTTTTTTTTTTTTTTTTGAGTTGGAGTCCACCACAGCCTCGATCTGCTGGGCTCTGGCGATCCTTCCGCTTCAGCCTTCCAAGTAGCTGGAACTACAGGGGTGCGCTACCACGCCCGACTAATTTTTTTGATTTATTGTAGAGATTAGGTCTCACCAAATTACCCAGGTGTTTCTCAAACCCGCAGGCTCAGGCAATTCACTCACCTTGGCCTCCCAAAGCGCAGATTACAGGCTGAGCCACCGAGCCCAACTTGTTTAGGATTCTTTAATGTAATAGAGTAGTAATTTGGAGATAGATAGCTTTACAGTATTACAGTTTCCCATTAAAAAAAAAAGATTTTATCTGTTTTGATGTAATTTTATATTCTTCAGTCATGCTTTATTTTACTTTTTTCTATTGGTTATGCACATTTCTTGGTTAGATATTTTATTTTGTTATAATTTATGGAAAGCTGGTTTGTTTTTTTTTTTTTTTTTGAGTTGGAGTCTCACTCAATTGCCCAGGGAGTACAGTGGTACACTCATGGCCACCTCAGTGTCGACCTGCTGAGGGCTCTGACAATCCGTCTGCCTCAGCCTTCCAATTAGCCGGAACTGTAGGCGTGCACTACCACACCCAGCTAATTTTTGATTTATTGTAGAGATGAGTCTTGACAAGTTGCCTGGGCTGGTCTCGAACCTTTGGGCTCAGGCAGTCCACTCACCTCGACCTCCCAGAGTGCTGGGATTACAGGCTGAGCCACCGAGCCCGGTCTGGAAAGTTTTTTTTTTTAAATGACTTTTGTATTTGATTATTGCCGATATTCAGTAAAAATGTAATGTTTCAAATTATATAAAGCATTATATTTATATGCTTGAAAAAGTGATTTTTGATAGTTCATAGACTGACATATTTCAATATAGTGTTTTAAATTTTAGATTATAAGTGAAATTAAGACTTTTAGGGTTTTTTCTCTCAAAAATGTTAATTTGACCATTAAGACACATGAGAATTTTTGACTAAAGCCTAATTACAAGTTAGACAGAATAGTTTTCTAAGTCAATATCCTAGATAGGTTTATTTTCAGATCGTATTCCGGTGGTATGTTTTCTAGAAAGCAGCCGTTACTGTGTTTCAGACCTGATTTAGCTACCCTTTAGCTACCACATTATTCTGAAAATCTGTTTGAATAATGTTATCCTACTACTTACCTGATTGTCTTCCAAACTGCAAGCTTCTTTCTGAAAGAAATTGTAGCTTAATGTATTTGTTATTGTTGTTAAATCTTCAGTGCCTTATACAATGCTAAGCACATAGAGGTTAACAATCAATATTTGCTAAATGGAGAGACAGTAAAATTAAGGTGGGCTGTATGATTTACTACTTTCAAAATAAAACTGCAAGCCAATTTGTTTTTAAGCATGTTTTCTCTGTTAAAGATAGAGTAAGTAAAACACAAGGTATACATTTACTAAGGTTATTAAGTTTTATCAGATGATATTAAAAGTTCCACTTGTTTTACATTAATATTGTTCATCACCAATAGGAGAATGATAATTAAAATAAGATGATTTATATTGATAACATATTGATTTCTGATCATAACAGTATAGTCTTATAAATTTTTTCATTGTGGGACTCATAACTGTTATGAAAGTATGTGAAGCCAATTTTATTATCATTATGAGATTCTCTTTCATCATGTCATATGAGTAGATAACCTATTTTGTAGTAATTGAAAGACTTAAAATAATCAATTGCCAAGTTAAGATATACTTTAAAAAATCAGAGCTCTTTATTCAGTCATAAAAAGTATAAAACTATCTGAGTTTAAATTTCACCTGTAATTCCAGTAAACTGGAGTCTTAAAAAATGAGAAGACTCATTGTCCAATTTAGAAAAGGTAATTAACCTTTAGAAAGAGCACAGCTGAGTTACTTGTTGTTTGTAGTTATTTGAATGGACAAGATAAATAACATCATGTGGTTTTATTTATTTCTTACAGCAAAACATCTTTTATCTCTCCACCAGAAGCTAACTAAATGTTTTTGCAATACTGAGTTTTTCTGCAGTGTATGTTTAGTTGATTTCCAATTTTAATTTACAGTTTTATAGTAATCTATCATTTTATAAAATAAACTTTATTTTTTATGTCTTAGATTTGCAGAACAATTACAGAGCTACTGTAGAATTTCTGATTATCCTACTCTCAGTTTCTTCATTATTAAAAATGTACATTAGTATGGTATATTTGTTAACAATTAATGAAACAATATTAATACATTATCATAAGCTAAAGCACATACTTTGTATATATTTCTTTTAGTTTTTTCATTTTTAACCTCAAATTTTACAGTTGAATATGGTGTGTTATTTTAGCTGGAAAGTAAAGAAACTCAGATTACAGATTAGTCTTGGAATGTGAAATAATATCGAATATTTATAGCCACTGCATGCTACTTAAAAGTAAGACACGGGCACATTTTTATCATTTAATCAAATTTTTGTGTTTTGTTTATTTGTCTAACTTCCTTATTTTTAGCTTACGAGGAAATATTTCAGTAAAAGCAGTTAAAAAAGAAGTAGAAAAGAAACTCCGATGTCTACTTGCTGATTTACCTCTGCCCCCTGAGCTACCAGGAGCAGATGATCTCTCAAAGAGTCCAGAGGAAAAGAAAACAGCAACACAGTTACATAGTAAAAGGAGACCTAAGTATGTGCTTGCTTTCTACCTGTTATTAAATTGACCAGATGATTCTGGATTATCATAAATTCATAAAACACTAAGATTTAAAGCAAAAAGTGTACTTATTCTTTCAACGTAAATATGTGAATAAAATCTATTTGAGTTTTGAAAACAGTTTTTATAATTGCTTGCATGCCTATTCACAATGACTAATAAAACCAAATTTAATTTTCTCTCACAATTTGTAATGTATTAATTTCTTGGAGCATTGTATGTGTTAAAGATAATTTCTATTAAGATGATAATAACACAGGAATGCTGAAATTAGACAAGGTGGAAGTCAGCATTCCAGACAAAATTAGTAATGGGCAGGCTGCTGTATTTTCCTTTGCTTTTAGTTCTGTTTTCTCCATAACTAAATGTATTCTTCATTTTGCAAGAGATGGAATGGAAGAAGGTTTGAAATCTGTATCCTAAATTAGCCTCAAGTAAGTGCCTAGAGAGAACTCTCACTCGAAACCTCATCGGTTGATGCCCTTTTTTTTTTTTTAAACTTCTGCTTAACCAAGGAAAAATATAAGACTTAAAGTTAGATCTGATTTTAGAATTGCTGTTCAGGTAGCTCCTAGTGTAAGAGTATGAGGTCATTTTCTGGTATGGAGTAGAAGGTTAGAAAACTTAAAAAATTGTCTCTTCTTGAGATTATGTACTGTGCTATATATAATCTGAGTATTGTAGATGTATTGTTTTCTCTAATTTCTGTGATCTACTAGAATGTTAAGATACAGAATTATATATCTTGAAAGAATATAAAATTTTTGTCATATCTACTTATTTATCTGCTTAAATGTGAATTCCTGAGAGTTGGTTATATTAATATCTTTTGTACTCTCTTAGAAAAATCTTCCTTTCTGATGTTTTAAAGATGATTTCATCCAGACATAAGTCTAAATTTGTCAGTAAGTTTTATAGTTAGATTTTTGCTAAGGTTCATTATCGAATTTTTTTTTTGAAGCTGACATATATGTATTTAATGAATGCAAAATAAAAATTTCTGAAGGTTTTTTTAAAAAGAACTTTGACTCTTTCTACTAGCATTGGTTTCATCCACTCATTGAAAATATTTTTTCCTGGAAACCCTTTGTACAAGCTCTACTATTTCTCTTTTTCAGTTTATGTCCTTGTCTACAGAAGATGTCAGTATCTAGAAATGATACCTTGATTTTTATGATAGCTGACAATACTACAAGTCACAGTGTTACTTATTTTGGATAGATCAAAAATATGCAAGGATAGGGAAAAATCAAGAATATAAGATTGGGTGAAGGATGGATATTGAATTAGTAAACAGTTTATTCAGTTTGCTTGATTGTATATAAAAACTTCAGAACTATATTTGATAGAATATGTGGGCCTCGATATGGTGAAATCAAAGAAAAAGACATTGACTGGGGAAAACGCTGCGTGGATAAATTTGATATCATCGGAATTATTGGAGAAGGTACTTATGGACAAGTTTACAAGGCCAGAGATAAAGACACTGGTAAGAATGCCAAGTTCTGGGGATCTTTGAGCCTACGGAATGTACCTAGTTTGAGTTTCTTTTCTAATGTATACCTTCAGGATTTGTTTTTTTTATTTATTTATTTTTGAGTTGGAGTCTCAAACTGTCGCCCGGCCACCACAACCTCGACCTGCTGGGCTCTGGCGATCCTTCCGCCTCAGCCTTCCAAGTAGCTGGAATTACAGGCATGCGCTACCACGCCCGGCTGATTTTTTGATTTATTGTAGAGATGAGGTCTCGCTGCCCAGGTGGGTCTCGAACCCGCGGACTCAGGCAATCCACTCACCTCAGCCTCCCAAAGGAGGAATTATTTTAAAAGTTAAAATCAAATTTATTGTGTTTTTGCTTCATCTTGTTTTTTAATTTTATTTTGTATATGCACTTATGTAATCTATGAGTGCATGTAAGTGGGTCTGTATACATGTATTTGTGTGTATGTTTCTTTAGTATTTGTGATGTGCTGTATGATGAGGTTTAGGGGTTTTTATTTCTTTTATGGTGAATAATTCTTACACTTATTTATTGGGGGAAAAGTATCTTGACCTGAATTAGTCTTAGTAGTACTTTTTTTTGTCTTAAGCCTTACACAACACTTTTGTTTTATCCCCCAATTTTTAATTTATGTTTAGAGATTTTCCTTGGAAGCTAGATTCAGCAGCTTATTTTTCAGAACATAGTCAGGAACTTGGGAGAGAAGATTTCAAAAGGCCTCACAGGAGAGGAGAAAGTAGTTGGGTCAAAAGATAGGTATTTTATTAAGTAATGCATGGAGTTAATATTTTATCTTTTTTTTGCTTATAATTCCTTGTTGAAATAAACCAGTATGTTGAAATAGTACAGCTATTTTAGGCCATTTAGTATAGGGAGATAATCTTACGGTTAGAAACTACTGAAGGCAATTACTGCATAGATTAATAATTGGTATTTATAATGATGGATTATCAAAAAGATTGAGTTATAATTTTTAGAACTGTTTAGTTAAGCAAGGAATTACATTACATTATAGAAAGACTTCCATAAACATGAACAAAATAAGTTGTAATGATAAAAGGGTAAACTTTCTTTTAGAAAATTTTTATGAGGAATTCTTTTTTTTCTCCAAAGAAGTGGAATGAACAAACCTTTATTATAGTGAGTTTTTTCTTATTACAGGCTTTGAGTTTGTGTGTGCATGTTTTATTTACTATTTTGTCTAGATTTTGTCTGATATAAAACTGCTTATATCTTAGTTACTGGTAACTTAGTGTAGTGGTAAGAAGGCATATTTTTGAGATGGCTAACCAGATTTTGAATCCCAGTTTTATGACTAGGAAATTGGGCGGCTTTGGGTAAGTAATATATCTGATCATATTTTTTCACTGGTACAAGGTACAGTTTTTCTCCTTTGTTTAGAGAAATTGTATGCATACATTAGAATATTGGGTATATTTAGTATATTTACCCTTCCCTCCTTCATTTTAAGCATATTGAGTATATTTACTCTTTCTTCCTTCATTAAAAAAAAAATTAAATGGCAATGTAGTAAACCCATTCTTGAGCATCTTGCTTTGTTCAATAATGCTAATGGAGAGCATAAAACAACAATACATATGAATCTACTTCATTCTTTTTAACAGTTTTATAGTATTCCATGGTTTGAATAAATAGTCCATAATTTATTTAATGAGAAGCTGAATTTCTTGACTTAATTTTTTCATCTGCTTTTATCAGCTGGTAACCTAATTTTATTTAATTTTATTTAATTTCCTGATAGGAGAAATGGTAGCCTTAAAAAAAGTACGTCTGGATAATGAAAAGGAAGGCTTTCCTATTACAGCAATTCGAGAAATTAAAATTCTCCGGCAGCTTAACCACCAGAGTATTATCAATATGAAGGAAATAGTGACTGATAAAGAAGATGCTTTGGATTTTAAGAAGGACAAAGGTATGTGTGAGTATATAAATTACCAATTTTTTGTACTGATGTTGTTATTGTGCCAATTTTGTTATAGATATTATCATTTGAGTAATTATTAGGTCCTATTGCCCTAATATAATCTCGCCTCTTTACATTTAGTGGAGTTTAAGAAATAATTATACTTTTTATTGTGTAATTTTAATATAATAATACTTATTATTATTAGAGCCAGGTTCTCACTCTGTCACACAGGCTGTAGTACAGTGGCACAATCACAGTTCACCGTAGCCTCAGCAATCCTGCTGCCCTAGTCTCCCGAGAAACTGGGGGTACATATGCACGTCACCATGCCTGGCTAATGTTTTTATTTCCCAGTTTTACACATAAAGTATTTATAAACAATATTTTTTAACCTTAACATATAATTTTTAGTTTTTATTTTTTAGTGATTGTAAAAACAGCTCGTAGTAGTATTACAGTATATTTACCCTGTATTTTATGTTGCAGATGCTGTAACATAACAGAGAAACTTTATGGTATGCATATATTATTTATAAAAGGGTAGAGTCAAAATTCTTACTTGAAATTACCTTTAGTTAACTATAGTGGTATATATAGAGGGTGCTAAAGATATGTATGCACATTTTTAAAAAGTAAAAAACTGTATTAAAATTGTAATACTAATATATACCAGTAACAAAAGATGAATACAAGTCATGTTTGACTTCTGCAATTATAAGAGGTGCTCAAAGTGGTTACCATCAGTGTCCAGACACTTCTGAATACAGTGAACTAAAAGTAATACATAGATAAAATCTCTTAACATGTGTATACCTTGTTTTGCACCACCAGTATAAATAATTGTAATTTAGCAGAAAAACTGACCAAAAATTAACCTGCTTGTTTAAAGTAGTTATGGCTAGGTATGGTGGCTTAGCCTGTAATCCCAGCATTTTGGGAGGCCAAGTTGGGTGAATTGCTTGAGGCCAGGAGTTTGAGACCAGCATGGGCAACAAAGTGAGACCTCGTGTCTACAAAAAAAATTTAAAAAGTCATCCAGGTGTGGTGGTGCACACCAGTAGTCCCAGTTACTCAGGAGGCTGAGGCAGATGGATCAGCTGAACCCAGAAGGTTGAGTCTGTGGTGAGCTGTTGAATGTGTGCCACTGTCTGGATGTCAGAGTGAGACCTTCACAAAAAATAAAAAAATTTTTAAGTAGTTATTATAGGGCACATGATGGGTGAAAACAATGCTCTACTGCCAGTATGTTTTAGATCTTTAGAGTAAGATTTTTGGGACCAAAGTTTATTATAATCTGTGCTTTTCAAATAGCAAATTTTGTTTTCAAACTCAATCTCTGTCAAACAGATGAAAGTCCCTATGTTCGGATTGAACATGGTACTTAGCCTCCTATCCTCACCAAATAGACACACACACATTCACACTCTCTCTCATCCATCCATCTATCTATCTATCTATCTATCTATCTATCTATCTATCTATCTATCTATCTAATCTATCTATCTTATTCTTCTGGGGAACAGAAATTATTGAGGCTGGGCAGTGGCCAGAAGTTAGAGACCAGCTTTTGTAACATAGCGAGACACTGTTTCTACCAAAAAAAAAAAAAAAGCTGGGTATGGTGCCTGTAGTCCTAGCTACTTGAGAGGCTGAGGCAGGAGGATTACTTAAACTCAGGAGTTGTGGAGACTGCAGTGAGCCATGACTGTACCACTACACTCTGGGCGACAGAGTGAAACCCTGTCTCAAAAAAAAATGTTGATATAATATATGGTAATTATTTTGCATAAAGGAAATGTTTGAAAGTATTCTGCTACAGTGTAGATCAGAATAATCTTTTTAATTGATGTCACTTCTGTTAATTTTGTTCATAATACACTTGTATTTCTTAGCTTGATGTTTATCCTGATTTGTCTTTTTAAGCTTATTTTTTATTACTACTTACCATGTAGTAGAAAGGGTCTTGGTTTGACATGAGTCAGAATATCTGTGACTTGAGACTTAGCATATTAGCAGTGGGACTTTATTAGCAAGGTTTTTAGCCCTTCTGAGCCTGTTATTCCTTCATGCATAAAAGGGAAACATTATCTCTCTTACCATGTAGTAAGAATTAAATTAAGACCTTGTAACTTGAAGGTGGTGTGCAAATGTTATTTGTTTTGCATTAACCTCATACTCTAGTCAAATTAGTATATTTACTTTTCCTTTAGCATACCCTGGACCTCCTACTTTGGGGTCCTCAGATATGCCAATGCACTTTTCTGCCTTAAAGTTCATTACACATGTTGCTTCCCTGGACTTAAACCTCTCCACCCCAACATGCACACTATTTGACAGGCTGACTTCTTTCCCCCAGTGTCTTTGCCCGAATGTTGACTTTTTTCATTAGTGAAGTCTTACGTGACCAGTCTTCCCATTTTCCACCACATATAGATAAACAATTTGAAATAACTTTTCCCAGTAAGTGAAAACAGTTACAGTGGTTTATTACTAACTTTTTTCTTCATATAGATGGGAACCATATCTGTTTTATTCCCTGTTAGGCCTCCTCCTACCTAGCTTGGTGGCTGGACCAAAGGAGGTGCTGAGTAATGCTGAATGAATAAGAGAGCTCAGTTTTTTTTTATGCTTCAGTACTTTAAAAAAGACTATTTGTGCTGGGAGCAGTAGCTCACACCTTGCAATCCCAGCACTTTGAGAAGCAGATTGCCTGAGTCCAAGAGTTCAAGACCAGCCTGGGAAACTTGGCGAGACCTTGTCTCTCCAATAAATAAATTTAAAAAAAATTAGCTGGGCATGGTGGCACATGCCTGTAGTTCCAGCTACTTGGAAGGCTAAGGCAGAAGTATTGCCTGAGCCCAGCAGGTTGAGGATGCATTGACTATGTACATACTACTGCACTCCAGCTTGGGAGAGTGAGTGAAGCCCCAACTCAAAAAACAAAAAATACTACCTGTGAATATGGAAAGTATTCATAGTCTTCTTTATATTATATTTATGGTCATAATTTATTTTTCTTACTAGATTTAAAATTTTCTGAGCCTTTGTATTTGATTTTGTTTTGATTCTTATACAAAGCCTAGCACTGTGTTTGACAAATCATAGATTTTCAAGATATATGCACTCGTCATCATGTTGCTACTATAATCCTGTTTATAATTGTGTGAACCATGATAAATAAGAATGTAGCGAGGCATGGTGGCTCACGCCTGTAATCCCAGCACTTTAGGAGGCAGAAGTGAGAGGATTACCTGAGCCCAGAGGTTCAAGACCAGCCCGGGCAACTTGGCAAGATCTCATCTCTTCAGTAAATCAAAAAAATTAGCTGGGTGTGGTGGCGTTGGCTTTTGGTTCCAGCTATTTGGAAAACTGAGGCAGGAGGATTACCTGAGCCAGCAGGCTGAGGCTGCAGTGGCCATGAGTGTGTCACTGCACTCCAACCTGGGTGACAGAGTGAGGTTCCAACTCAAAAAAAAAAAAAAAGGAATATTATTTTATTATGTGAGATGTTACATGAAGGTACCTGAAATTAGTTAATTAATTGCATCAGAGGATGTGAGAGGGTATAAAATTTAAAATAAATTCTTTATTAAATGGGTCTAATTATAATAGGAACTATGATGAGACAGCATGATTTGGTGAAAAGGAAACTAGGTTTGGAGTCATAGGTTTTAATCCTGACAATGCTAGCTGTGTGACATATTAATTATGGTTGCCATACTGTCTGACATTATACTAATTTTGATAGCCATACTGGAATAGAAAGACAGTTTGGGAACACTGGCTTAACATTGTGGGCTAGTTAAATATGAGTATGTGAGAATGTGTAAAAGTAAAAAGGTGAAACTATATACTTAAAACAATTTACATACAAAAATTATGAATACAAAAATAAAGTTAAAAAAATATGTATTTGGGAGGCTGAAGTGAGTGGATTGCCTGAGCCCGCGGGTTCGAGACCTGCCTGGGCAGCGAGACCTCACCTCTACAATAAATCAAAAAATCAGCCGGGTGTGGTAGCGCATGCCTGTAATTCCGACTTGGAAGGCTGAGGCGGAAGGATGGCCGAAACCCAGCAGGTCGAGGCTGCGGTGGCCGGAAGCAGCCACTGCACTCCAGTCTGAGCGATAAAGTGAGACTCCAACTCAAAAAAATAAAAAAATAAATAAATAAAATGTATTTTTGAGTTGGAGTCTTACTCTGTTGCCTAGGCTGGAATGCAGTGGCATTATTACAGCTCACTGCAGCCTTGACCTCCTGGACTCAGGCAGTCCTTCCACCTTAGCCTCCTGAGGAGCTGGGACTACAGGCATTTGCCACTGCACCCAGCTAATTTTTAATTTTTTGGAAAGACAACGTCTTGCTGTGCTGCATAGGTTGTCTCAAACTCCTGGGCTCAAGCAGTTCTCCAGCCTCAGCCTTCCAGAGTACTGGAATTACAGTTATGAGTCATTGCTTTCGACAAAATATTAAATTCTAAAAACATAAACATCTGCATTATTATAATACAGATTCTTATCTATTTAAGAAAAATACCATAAAGGAGATCTTTAAACACACTTGGCTTTGCTTGACAAATGAGGAAAAAATTAACTACGGAAAGTTGAAACTGAAATATTATTTGACCTTAAAGAAGAAATCATTGATCTTAAAAAAAAAAAAAAATAGAGCGGGGGGGGGCGACCTGAAGATGGCGACGCCATAGGTGGATCCATGAGATTCTCCAAACGTGAGTTCCCAAAAAGACTATTACTTTTCTTCCTGCATCTCCCTGCCCACCTCCAGCTGCACTGGTACGAGGCTTGGGGACTTTTGGTCCCACGCAGGGCCAGACATTGCGACCAAACCGTGGCTGCTCCACTATATGTGATTCCGGCCAACTGGGGAATCCCAAATCCCGGATCCCAGCTCTATCCCTGGCTTCATCGTCACGACCAGCACCCAGCGCCAAACTGCCGGTCACGCAGGGAGGCTCTGAGTGCCTGCCCCTCAGAGATACCGGTCCCATTTCTGGCTAAAGTGCCCTGGGAGGGACCCAGAGCCACCACCTGCCCTCTGGAGCTTTGGAGATCTGAAGCCCTGGGCCCATCCTGGCTGAGGCACTCAGTGTGCGCGACCACAAGCCTGTATAAGGGGACAGAACCCCCAAGCTGGCGTAAGGTGCTGATCGCAGGCTTCCAGATCCAGAGGAGGGAACGCCTGACCCTCTCCTCCACCCTACCCTGCTGGTGGCACCCTGGATCCAGCGCCCAGCTGTGCAGTTGGTCCCGCCTAGAGACCCACAGGAGCATCCCTAAAAGTGAAAGTAAAACCACCACCTCTGCCATTTTCAAGGCATATTTACATCGCATCACCCCGCCCACCTATCAGAGCCTCCACCTCGGTTCCCACGCTGACGTCACTAAACAGGAGACAAAGCCCCTCCCCTACACTGAATAGAGATCAGTGTCACAGATCTCCCAGACAACAAGCTAACTGCCTGCAACAGAAACAGAGGGGAGAGGCTGGAGATTAGAACTCAGGAACTTTATACACTAAGGGACGAGAGAGAAAAATCTACACAAATGAAGAAAAACCAAAAGAAGAATATGGGTCTCTCCCAGACTTCTGGCAGACACTGAGAAAACTGACTTTGGAATGGAAACAACGAAGAGCCCCCAGAATGACCAGTCTCAAAATACAAACCTAGACAACAAGACATTAATGGAGAGATTAAAAAGAATTGAGGAGACTCAAGAAGAAACTAGAAAGGGGCTGTTATCTGAGATAACAGTAATAAAGAATACTGTGAATGAAATAAACAATAAACTGATAAGCATGGAAAGCAGAATTACCCAAGCAGAAGAAAGAATCTCAGAGCTTGAGGACCAAAATATAGAAATAACCCAAACTCTCAAAAACACAGAAAACAAGCTCAAAAAGACAGAAAAAAACATTCAAGAGATGAGTGATTACCTCAAGAGGCCTAACCTAAGAGTAATTGGTCTGCCTGAGGCAGAAAGAGAGACAGAGACCACATTGGAACAAACCTTCCATGAGATCATTCAAGAAAACTTCCCTTATCTAATCAATGATGCAAAAACTAAAACACAAGAGATCCAGAGAACCCCTGCAAGACAACAAATGAGAAAACCAACTCCTAGACACATAATAATTCGCCTAAACAAAGTAGGCATAAAAGAAAAAATCCTAAAGGCAGCAAGAGAAAAAGGCCAGATCACCTACCATGGAAAACCAATTAGAATAGCAGCGGATTTATCTACAGAAACCCTGAAGGCTAGTAGAGCTTGGAGCCCTATCTTCAAAGTCTTAAAAGATAAACAATTTCAACCAAGAATAACCTACCCAGCCAGATTAAGCTTCATCAGCGAGGGAGAATTAAAATCTTTCCCAGATATCCAATCCCTAAGAATCTACACTGCCACCAAACCACCTCTACATGAAACACTTAAGAAAGTACTAAACACAGAAGAAAAGGGGAAAAAAAGAGGAACGTTCTTCACAAGAGTACAGGAAAAAGAATAAAATACATATGAACCAACCCCCAAAACAAAAGAAAGACAATAAACCAAGTGGAAGAACAACTCTATAAGAACTCTATGATAGGGACGAACTGTCACATTTCAATAATTAGCCTGAATGTGAATGGACTAAATGCACCACTGAAAAGACATAGAATGGCAAAATGGATAAAATATCACCAGGCAACAATATACTGCCTTCAAGAGACCCGTCTCACTAGAAAGGATATGCACAGACTCAAAGTAAGAGAATGGAAACAAATTTCCAGGCACAAAATGGAACACAAAAGAAAGGAGGAGTCGCGATCCTAATTTCAGACAAAATACCACTTAAGCTATCAAAAATTAAAAAAGATACAGAGGGCCACTACATAATGATAAAAGGTTCACTCCATCAACAAGAAATATCTATCCTAAACATATATGCACCTAACATAGGTGCACCAACTTTTATAAAGCAACTCCTAGGAAAACCAAAGAAAGATATTGACTCTAACACCATCATAACTGGGGACTTTAATACCCCACTCACAACCCTTGAGAGATCACTGGGACAAAAAATCAGCAACGAGATCCAGAACCTCAATGTGACTCTGGACCAAATGGACTTAATTGATACCTACAGAACACTCCATCCAAAGACCAGAGAATACACATTCTACTCATCACCACACAGGACGTATTCCAAGATCGACCACATTATCGGCCATAAATCAAGCATAAGCAAATTTAAAAGGACCGAAATTCTGCCATGCACCTTCTCGGACCACAGTGGAATAAAAATAAACATTAACACCAAGAAGATACCCCCAAAACCCACAAAGACATGGTCACTAAACAGCATGATGCTAAACTACTCCTGGGTCAATGATGAAATCAAAACAGAGATCAAAAGATACCTGGAAACAAATGAAAATGAA
>NW_007246013.1:50548-96527 GCF_000164805.1 Carlito syrichta
GAAGAAAATGGAAGGAGCACAGATCAATAGCCCTAAACAAGCCACTTAAGGAAGCTGGAAAAGCAAGACCACAAAAGCCGTAATTTCAGCAGAAGAATCCAGATCACCAAAATAAAAGCCCAAATATAGGACATAGAAGTCAAAAAGACAATTAAAAAAAATCAATGAAACAAAAAGGTAGTTCTTCAAAAGGATAAACAAGATCGATGTTTCCCTAGTTAGACCGACCAAGAAAAAGAAAGAAAAAACCTAAATCACAATCAGAAACACAAAAGATGAAGTCACATCTGACCCTGAAGAAATACAGAAGATCATCAGAGACTACTATGTACATTTGTATGGAAACAAACTTGAAAACCTCAAGGAAATGGAGGACTTTCTGTCATCACACATCCTACCTAGGTTGAAACAAGAAGAAATTGAGACCCTAAATAGACCAATAACAGTCAAGGAAATTGACTATATAATAAGAAAACTACCTACAAAAAAAAAGCCCGGACCAGATGGCTTTCCAGCAGAATTCTACAAGACATTTAAGGAGGAGCTGATTCCAATCCTACTGCAGCTATTTTAGGTGATGGAGAAAGATGGAACCTTCCCCAAATCATTTTATGAAGCTATCATCACATTGATACCCAAGCCAGGTAAAGATCCAACAAAAAAAGAGAACTGCAGGCCAATATCTTTGATGAATATAGACGCTAAAATTCTCAACAAGATCCTAGCAAACCGGATTCAACAACACATCTCAAAAATCATCCATTATGACCAAGCAGGCTTCATCCCTGGGACGCAAGGCTGGCTCAACATTTGTAAAACAATAAATAATTAAATACATCAACAGATGTCAAAACAAAAACCACATGATTATATCATTAGATGCAGAAAAAGCTTTTGATAAAATCCAGTACCCCTTCTTGATAAAAACCCTCGAACATCTAGGCATACAGGGAACATACCTCAAAGTAGTAAAAGCCATCTATGAGAAACCCACAGCCAGCATACTCCTAAATGGACAAAAATTGGAACCATTTCCCCTGAAAACTGGAACAAGACAAGGATGCCCACTCTCACCCCTCCTGTTCAATATAGTATTGGAAGTCCTGGCTAGAGCAATCAGAGAAGAGAAGGCAATCAGGGGTATCCAAATAGGAAAAGAGGAAGTCAAATTATCTCTCTTTGCAGATGACATGATCGTATACCTTGAAAACCCTAGAGAATCTGTCAGAAACCTCCTTATACTGATAAAGGCCTTCGGCAAAGTCTCAGGATATAAAATAAATGTGCAAAAGACAATCGTGTTTCTTTACACCAATAATAAACAAACAGAAACCCAAATAAGAAGCACAATTCCATTAACAATAGCCGCCAAAAAAATGAAATACCTTGGCATCTTCCTAACCAGAGACGTGAAAGACCTTTACAATGAAAACTACAAAACTCTGCTCAAAGAAATCACAGATGACAGAAACAAGTTGAAAAATATCCCATGCTTATGGATTGGAAGAATCAACATTGTGAAGATGTCCATCTTACCTAAGGCAATCTATAGATTCAATGCAATACCTATCAAATTACCAGCAACGTTCTTCTCAGACCTATAAAAAAACAACACAGGAATTCATATGGAAACACAAACGACCAAGAATAGCCAGAAGAATCCTCAGCAAAAAAAACAAAGCAGGTGGTATCACATTACCAGACTTCAAACTTTACTATAAAGCTATAATCATCACAACAGCTTGGTGTTGGTATAGGAACAGTCATATAGACCAATGGAATAGAATTGAGATTCCAGAGGCAAGACTTCAATTTCTCAACCAACTCATCTTCGACAAAGCCTCCACCACCTACCACTGGGGAGAGGAGAACCTATTCAGTAAATGGTGCTGGGAAAACCGGTTGACCACATGCAGAAGATTGAAACAGGACCCCTATCTATCCCTATACACAAAAATTAACTCCAAATGGATCAGGGACCTAAATGTAAAACCTCAAACCATAAGAACCTTAGAAAATGGAGAACATACCCTCATGGAAATTGGAACTGGCATCCAATTCCTGAACAAAACTCAAAACCCACAGGCCATAAGGGATAAGATAGACAAGTGGGAGCTCATTAAACTGACAAGCTTCTGCAAAACCAAAGAAATCATCAAGAGAGCAGGAAGACAGCCTACAGACTGGGAAAAAGTATTTGCCAACTCCAGGTCTGACAAAGGCTTCACATCTTGGATCTACAAGGAACTCAAACGTGCTGAAAAGAAAAAAGCAAGCAACCCCATTATAAAGTGGGCAAAAGATATGAACAGATACTTCACAAAGGAAGACATCCGAGCAGCCAACAGACACATGAAGAAATGCTCAACCTTATTAATCATCAGGGAGATGCAAATCAAAACCATACTGAGATGCCACCTAACTCCAGTCAGAATAGCAATTATCAACAACTCAAAAAATAACAGCTGCTGGAGAGGGTGTGGCGAAAAGGGAACACTTCTACACTGTTGGTGAGAGTGTAAACTAGGGCAACCTCTGTGGAAAGCAGTGTGGCGATTCCTAAAAGCTCTAAACATCAACCTCCCATATGACCCTGCAATCCCCCTACTGGGAATATACCCTGAAGAACTCAAATCACTCTATAAAAAAGATACCTGCACACAAATGTTTATTGCAGCATTGTTCACAATAGCAAGAACCTGGAGCCAACCATCCTGTCCATCAGAAGAGGACTGGATTAAAAAAATGTAGTACATATACATGATGGAATACTATGCAGCCATAAAAAAGAACAAAATCATGAATTCTGCAGCAACCTGGATGGAGCTAGAGTGTATAATACTAAGTGACCTCTCACAGAAACAAATATCTGAGTATCACATATTCTCACTCATATAGTGGACCTTTATCATCTGCACTAGTATAAGAAAATGACTGACAGTGTTGGGAAACTATGGGGGGGGGTGGGACTAATGGTAGTAAACATCTGTCTGGAGACGGGGAGACACCTGTTATCAACAAGGGTGCCTGAATGAAGCATATTTGTATACCTAATCCTTAACTTTACCCCACAATATCAAAACAAAATATTGATTTAAAAAAAAATTGCTCCTAAAGTCAGAGCAATTATAAAATTAGTTTATTTACAATAATTTCATGCTTCTATACAGAAAATCAGAAAACAATAACATCAGTGTTGTTACAAACATATTGACATTACAATTCCTGGCTTAAAACTGTTTTCTAGTGTGCTTGTAAAAATTTTCCACAATAAGTTGCTGATTCATAAACAACAACAAAAAAATAGAGTGAAATGGTATCACAAAGTCATGGGTGTATTTTTGTTCCTAAACTTACAGGTGCTGAAGAAGCTTTTTCTAAAGTAATTGAGGGAATGGATGGGGGGATAAACTAATTCTAAAATTTTCTCCTAACTCTTCTTTCATCTTCAGGCAATTTCATCTCTTTTTAATAATTTGAGGAAATCCTCGGAACTGTTTTCTATTTTTAAATCTTTTTATTGTTAGCAAGGCGGGACTTTTGTTTCAGAGAAAGCTTTTCTTGTTCCTCTAGTTGTTGTTTCTTCATATGTGGAAGGTGAATGGGGTGCAGTTACTTGTATTTGTTTCAGTACTAGTGTTCATATTTCATTGTTCAAAAAGTCTTTGAACTAGAGTATGATTTATTTTGCAACAGAAGTTTTGGTTTGTTGTTTTCTTCCTTACTTTGAGGAGTGTAAATTTATAGGAAAATACTATCTGAATGACTACAGTCATAGTCAACTAAAATTAAAAATTGTATTGCAGTTTATAGTTTTCTGGGAAGAAAAGACTTATTGCATTATAAGAGTTTTTGCATTACTCCAACAAAATAGTGGTTTAGTACTTAAAATTAACATAGTGTCCTAGACAACCAAACACCAGTATTATAATTACTACATACATTAATTTACCTATAATACTTTGTTTTATTTATTATTGTAATTTTTTTCAGCTTGAGTCTCACTCTGCAACCTAGGCTGGAGTGCAGTTGCACAATCACAACTTACTCCAGCCTCAACCTCTTGGGTTGAGGCGATCGTTCCACCTCAGCCTCCCAAGTAGTTGGGACTATAGGAACGTGCTGCCATACCCACTAAATTTTTAATTATTTTTAGTCGAGGCAAGGTCTCACTATGTTGCCCAGGCTGATCTTGAACTCCTGGGCTCAAGCAATCCTCCCACTTTGGCCTCTTAAAGGATGGAGATTACAGGTGTGAACTACTGTACCTGACCTATTTATTTTCTTCAGATATGGGGATTTGCTGTGTTGCCCAGGCTGGTCTCAATCTCCTGAGCTCAAGCAATTTTCCCACCTTGGCCTCTCACAGAACTGGGATTGTAGGCGTGAGCCACCGTGCCTGACCTTAATACTTTGAATATTAGTATTTATATAATGGGGGAATTTGAGCACCCTACTTTGGAATTTTCAGTAAATGGACAACATGTTACCCATTTGGTCCTAGTTAGAATTCCTCAGGTGTCACTTCCTCTGTAGTCTGATTCCCACATGGAGTATTAGGTACTACCCTGCACGTGAATTGTATATCATACATAGTTATGTAATAGTATTTTTAAATAACTTTTTATGTTTTCATATCTTATTCCTATTGAACTTCTGGGGACAGGACTGAATTTTATTCTACTTTGTATACATAGGGTGCAGCACACAGTTGATTATCATTAAATTTTGGGTAAGTGAATGAATTAAAAGCAGAAGTAGGAAGGTTCTGTGGACATGGTGGAATGTTAAAAGTGGGTGCAGTTGTGTAAGTAGAGAGGTGGGCATTCTAGTTAATAATTGTTAGAACTTGTTTTTTTTTTTTTTTTTTTTACAAGGAAATGAAGGATTGGCATGTACCCTAAAGAATACCTTGCTTCAAAATTACCTACTTTATCTCATTTTCATAAAAGTGTGAATTTATAGTCCCACTGTATAGAACTCCTAATATCTCCAAAGGTTTGGGAAGAAAGCCACATTGATTTGTTTATTTTTTCATTCCACAAATGTTTATTGTGCTAGGTTTTAGACCTGGGCTGGTCAGTATAGTAGCTACTGGTCATGTATGGCTATTTAAATTAAAATTAAGTCCATGTGCCATGGTTCATGCCTGTAATCCCAGCATTTTGTGTGGCCGAGGCTGGAAGATTGCTTGAGCCCAGGAGTTCAAGACCAGCTTAAGCATTGTATAGTAAGACCTCGTCTCTACAAAAAGGAAAAAAAAATAATTAGTGTGGTGGTACATGTCTGTGTAGTCTCAGCTACTTGGGATCCTGAGGCAGAAGAATTGCCTGAGCCTAGGAAATTGAGGCTGCAGTGAGCCGTGGTTGTGTCACTGCACTCCAGTCTGGACAACAGAGTGAAAACCCGATTTAAAAAAAAATTAAGGAATATTGAAAATTTAGTTTCTTAAGTGCATTAGGCACTTTTCCAGTGCTGTTTAGTGATAACTGCTGATGATATTTTGGATGATATTTTGGATATTTTGGATGATATTTTGGATAGTGCAGCTATAGAACATTTCTATCATCTTGGTATTGAATAGTGCCTATCTAAATAGTGGGGCTGTATAAAAAAGCTCTTGAAATACTTGCCATCCAGTTGAATTTTGCACTTTAAGTGGGTTAATGTATGATATAGGAATTATATCTCAATATAACTGTTATTTAAGGGAAAAAACATAACTAGCTCCCAAGAAGTCTGTGTTTGATGAAAATACTACGTAAATTGAGAGGGATAAATACTGGGGAGAGTAGTATCTGTCACGGAAGATGAGGTTGGAAGGGTAGGTTAGTGCCCCAAATGGTGCTAGACTTTGAGTATCTATGCCAGGAAACCAAACTATTAGGTAACTTTGGCTTGTTAAAAAAAATAGTGAGGTATTTATTCTGCATTTGAGCCAGCCTTGTGATTTTATTTCATCTTTGGCAATTTGCTAGGCAAAAAAATGGTATCCTGTCTTTTTAATATTTAATATTTTAAAAAATTACTATGGAGCTTTAATAATTTCTTGTGCGTAGAGTTCATTTATATTTCTTTATCCATATAGGATATGTTTAGGTCCTTCTTTACCCTTTTAAAAAAAGTAGAGTATTATTGATTTTTTAAATTGATTTTAAATGTATTTTTTTAACGTAGTAAGAATGTTAATCTTTTAAAAATTTATTTATTGTAGAGATGAGATCTCTCCAAGTTGCCCAGGCTAGTCTTGAACCCTTGGGCTCAGGCAATCCTTTCACCTTGGCCTCCCAAAATGCTGGGATTATAGGTGTGAGCCACTACGCCCGGCAGAATGTTCATCTTTTGACTGAATTACCTTAAAAACTATCCAGGCATTTGACTTTCTTGTTCTCCATGTGTTTCTTATATTAGTGATCAATAAATTTGGGGGATTGAATTGAGAAGAAAAATATTTGTAAAACAGATTTTAGTCCATTCCAGAATAACCAGATAAATCTTTCATGATTGTAAGTTTTGCATGATCAATAGAAGATATAGGAAGGTATTTTAATTATGTTTAACAAGATATACCAAATAATACTTTCAAAGGAAAAAAATTAAAATTTTATTTGGAATGACTGCCTTTTCTGGGTTGCAAGGAAGTGTAGAGTTAGCACCATGTGCTGAATTTTAAAGTTTAAAGAACATAAAGAGATCAAAATGTGTTAGTTGCCAATCAGGAAATGATCCATGGCAAAAAGATTGTCAGGAGTTTAAAGTAAAAGGAATCTGGGAAAGTAGGGAAGGGTGGATAGGTAGGAATGAACAGGAGGAGGTGCCTTTCTCTCATCACTATTTCCTGAATATGTGAACAAGAAATAAAGTGCTCTTGTAACAAGTGTTATAAGGTAATACTAATGGTAATATATTAATGTTAGGAGCGTGAGTTAGAATCCTTGCTTCTTTGTGTACTCTATGTTTTTCTTATCTGAAAAATGGGCGTAGTAAGACAACTCATAGATTTGTTGTGATTGTTTAATGAAATAATACATACGAAGTAACGTAGAATATGGCACATAGTAACCACATAGCAGTAAAGTAGGCTTATAGGACTTAGTGGCAAATTGATTGTGAGGTCAGAATTAAATCACTAATATAATAATTATTAGGCATAGAGAGTGGAGTGTTGGGAGAAATAGATATTTTAGTTTAAGTCCTCTAGTGAAAGTCCATTATGTAGAGATCAGATATCAGGAATGGAATTGATCCAGAAATTTTAAAAAAAGAAACGTTTCCTAAAAACTTAGAGGCAGTCTCTAATTATTAATAGTAGAAGTTGTTAGCTATGAGTGATTGGTTAACCCCAACAGAGGGACAAAAGTGAGTCACTGGTTTTATCGAATCCAAACAGCTAGTAAAAGGATGAGTGAAGAATGAAACTCAGTAGCAGACAATAAGAGAGATGCAAACAGCAGAAGCCTTGGTGTGGGTTAGAATGGAGAGTAGAAGGGGAAGTTAAAGAGCAGATGTTCTGGCACTGAGATTACTATAAGCCAACAAGAAGAGACACAATTCTGCAGTTAAATTCTGAAGTGGGAAAAAAATTTTGTGGTAAGGGTTAGAAGTGGCAGAGTGCCATTTAGTTAAAAGATAGCCATACATTGCTGTGCAGTTTTTGAGCTTTCTCTGAGGAAACTAGTAATTAATTGCTTTTTTTCCATGGTGAAGAGAAAGATAGGACAATCAGGCTAAGTACTTTCACCACTTAGTTGTGTTGTGTGAACCTTGGCAAATTATTTAGTGTCTGTGAGCCTTGTGTGTTATAAGGAGATAATTATACTGTTTGGGTTATGGTGAGGCTTAAATGAGATTATATGCAAAGTGTTTTCACCTCTGTAATAGTTTACCATTTTATTTTTATGGTTACCCTTAGAGTCAACCTATATACCAGGGGGACCCAAAAAGCCAGGAATTGATTTATTTTTAATTGTGTATTTATTCTTACATGTTTAAACTTCAGTCACCTTCAAAGTATTCTCCATTTGATTCAATATACCATCAAGACATTTTTTCCACTGTTTAAAACCATTTTTGAACTTGTCAATTTTGATGCCTTTTAGTGCTTCTGTTTGTTTCACTTTTCCAAATAGGCAAAACATTTCTCTTTAAGGACTCTTTTCATATGGGAAAACAAAAGTCACTCAGGAAGTGATTGGGTGAATAGAGAGTGTGGGGCCATGGGGTCGTGCTGTATTCAATAAAAAAAAAAAACCTACTGAACACTCAGTGCAGTGTGAGCATGTTGTTTGTGTAAATTACCCATCATGAAATAGGTAAATGTGTTGGGATAATTTCAAAAAAAAAAAAAAAAAATTCACTGAAGTCAAATGCAGCTTCTTACAATGATGCTAGCTGGTATACTGATGCCAGTGGGTTCCTAGAAAATTTATCTAATGGAGAAAGCCTGTACTACAAGGGGTCTGCCCTCTAAAAAAATTTTTTTGTTTTTTTTAGAGTACCCCTCATATACTAGAATACCACTATTGCTACGACATGGGAGATACTTTATATAGTAATTGATCCATCGTACAATTACTATACAAGACTTTCAGGTTTCTTATTATTTCTTTTAGTTTGAATTTAGAATTTGTTGAAAGTTAGATGTTTGGAAAGATATTGTGCCAAGAGTTACATTTTTAGAAGTCGTATTTATCTGATGTCGAAGGGAAATATGAACTGTGGCATAACTGTTCTTCTAAACACATAGATAGTTCCTCTTTACAGCTTGTTGACATAAGTAGACAATAAGAAAAAAATAATTCCCAGGAAATGTTAGAAAAAAAATATTTAGCCTAACTATTATAAAAGAAATGTAATTTAAATGGGTTATATTTTTTACCTATAAATAACTGGTAAAGTTTTTAGGCTGGGTACAGTGGCTCACACTTATCATCCCAGCACTTTGGGAGACTGAGGTTGGGAGGGTTGCTTGAGGCCAGGAGTTTGAGACCAGCCTGGGCAACATAGTGAGATACCATCTTTACAAAAAAAATTAAAAATTAGCTGGGCATGGTGGCATGTGTCTGTAGTTCCATTTTGGAAGGCTTGAGGCAGGAGAATTGCTTGAGCCCAAGAGTTTGAGGTTATAGTGAGCTATAATTGTGTCACTGCACTTCAACCTGGGTGACAGAGCAAGGCCCTGTCTCTAAAAAAACAAAGAACAAAAACTGGTAGTATTTTTAAAATAACATTTCTTTCTTGATTTTTAAAAAAATTACAAAATTACCATATTTTGTTTAATTAAAACATTGGAAATATAGAAATGAAAAGCATAAATGAGAAGGAGAATATGCTTATGTAGCAGATATACATGGCTAACGATGAAGAGACACTAGAGGCATGTCTTCATGCCTTTTTCAGTTTCCTTGAAAACATTTTTTGTGCAAAACAAGCATCTGTGTTATTTTATTCATTAATTTTTACAAAATTTTAGAAGTAATATGTAATATTCAGCTGGGCACAGTGGCTCACACCTGTAATCCCAGCACTTTAGGAGGCAGAGGCAACAGGATTACCTGAGCTCAGGGGTTCAAGACCAGCCCGAAAACATGGCAAGACTTCGTCTCTATGATAAATGGAAAAAAAAATAGTCTGGCATGCTGATGCGTCCCTGTAGTTCTAGCTACTTGGAAGGCTGAGGTGGAAGGATCAGCAGGTCGAGGCTGTGGTGGCTGTGGGTGTGCCACTGCACTCAAGCATGGGTGACAGAGTGAGACTGACTCAAAATAATAATAATAATAATAATAATAATAATAATATGCAATATTCTGCAAAGTAGACATCTGTGTGCCATTATGCAACCATTTTTTTAAAAAAGAGAGTATTCTGTAGTTTTGTAATTTGGATATGTTTTGTTTTATTAGGCTTGTCCCTATAGATGAACCTATAGGTTATGGGCTTCTTCTACCTTCTCCTAACAATGCTTTACCAAACATCATTAAGTGTAAATCTCTGTGTATTTGTTTAGGACTTTTGTAGGATACATTCCTGAAAGTGGAATTGCTAGATTAAATGATATAGTTCTTTTGTGTTAATAAGTTAAGAATAATTTAACTTTTATATAACTTATGTAACTATAATAGCATTATTACACAGTGGTAGTATACCATAATTCTGTTCAATAATTCTCTTATTTGTATTTATAGTTGTAACCAAATTGACTTATAAGGAAGTTTATTGCAATTCTAATCAAAAGTTTGTGTGAGAACCTAGTTTACTGAAATACAGTGTATTATTGACTTTATCTTTTTACTTACTTAATGAGAGAAAATAATACTTTTTTCTGTTACTTGTGAGGTTAAATCTTTTTTCATATTTTTTGCCATTCTGTGAATTGTCTCTTCCTTTGATAACTTTATTATTGACTGGGGAGATTTATTAAAATACAGATCTTAATGTTTCGTGTGGACTGGGCACAGTGGTTCACACTTGTAATCCCAGCACTTTGGGAGGCTAAGGTAGGTAGATTGCTTGAGCCTGAAAGTTCAAGACCAGCCTGGGCAACAAAGTGAGACATTGTGTTTGCAAAAAAAAAAAATTAGCTAAGTATGGTAAATCTGGAGACTGAGACAAAAAGATTGTGAGCCCAGGAGGTCAAGGCTGCAGCGATCCATCCATGCCACTGCGCTCTAGTCTGGGCAACAGAGTGAGACGCTGACTTAAAAAAAAATGTTTCATGTGTCAGATAATTTTTCTCATTTCTGTTGCTTGCCCTTAATTTTGTTTCTATGTTTTTTTTTTTTATTCTGAATCTTCCTTCTTTCTTTCTTTCTTTCTTTTTTGAGTCAGAGTCTCACTCTGTTGCTCAGACTGTATTACAGTGTCACGGTCGTGGCTTACCATAGCCTCGACCTCCTGGGCTCAGGCAATCCTTCCACCTCATCCTACAAGTAGCCGAGACTACAGATGTGCAACACCACACCCATCTATTTTTTAAAAATTTCTTGTAGCGTTGAGGTCTTGCTTTGTTGCCTAGACTAGTCTTGAATTCTTGGGCTCAAGCAGTTCTATTGCCTCTGCCTTCCAAAGTATTGGAATTACAGATGTGAGCCACCACTCTGGCCTAGTATTCTAAATCTTTATGAGGTCATATTTACCTGTTTGGGGCTATTTTTTCTTTCCTGAGGAATAGTGTGGTTTGTCTATGCTAAGGAATGCTGAGTACTCTGGAAAATTATACAAATGTTTTTTGTAATTTTTTTCTATTTTTTATCACTTTAAAAAATATTTGCATATTTTCATCTTTTTTTTTGTTAATCTTACACTGTTCTGCCATTTTTAGCCCATAGGAAATTGCCTTACATTCTGGGCTCCCCTGTTTCATTGGTCCTTTTGTATGTGTGTCCTGTTATCATACCATATTGTTTGAGTTATATAGTATATTTTAACTTCTGGTAGGTGAAATTCTCCTTTCCTTTCTTCATTAAAAACTAGATCTTGCTGATTTTCATGCATTTAGATGGATATGAGATCTGAAAATATATGTATGGATATTTGGCTGGAATTGCATTGATGTTAATTTGGAGAGGGACAAGGCTTTTTACAAAATTAGTCAAGGTATAGGATTATTGAGAAGTCTGTTGTAACGTTGGGGAGTAAAAATTATTACAACCTTTAGAAAGTATTTAAGGATGTAATACAGATTCTAGCAAATACTAAGAGCTAGATAAATATTTTATGTTGCTATTGCAATAATTATTTCCTAAAATAAAATGTGTCCTTTAACTCTGCAATTATATTTATGGGAACATAATACAAGAACACTTTTGGGGATGATATGTTTAGTCTCTTAATTGTAGCCACAGTTGCACATAGGTTCATATCTATGTGAAAGCTACTTAGATCTTTCCCTCTAAATATATGCAGTTTATTATTGTCACCTAACACAGTGAAGCCATAAAAAAATTATGTTAAAATGTCACAAACCTAAGCAAAACTATTCAGTTTACTATTTCAAGAAATAGGACCAATATAATATATATTTATATAGAGAGGGAGAGATTTATTTTAAAGAATTAGGTCACATAGTAATAGGGGATGGCAAGGTTGAAATTTGTAGGGCTGGCCAGCCGACTGGAATCAATTTGTAGTCTTGAGTTTGAAGCCAGTTTGGAATCAGAACATTTTTCGCTTTGGTGGACTCCTCCATCTTTTCTCTTAAGGCCTTCAGCTGACGGGATGAAGCTCATGACCACACTGTGGAGATTCATCTTCTCTCCCAAAGTCTTTCCTACTTAAATGTTAATCACATCTTAAAAATACTTTCATAGCAACATCTAGACTGGTTTTGACCAAGCAACTAGGTACTATAAGCTGGCCAAGTTGCCACTTACAATTAACCATCACACTGTAACAGAATGATTTTAGCAGAGCAACAGAAAATCCAACCGAAATCACTTTAAACTATATGGTAATAGATTGGCATCTATAAGAAGAGATCCAGAGATAGGGTTGGGGTTGGTTGATTTAGTAGCATAAAGATGTCATCAAAGACCCAAGTTCTGCCATCCCTGTTGTCTGCTCCATTCTCACTGCTCCAAGGGACAGATGCTCATATCTGATGAAGAAGTCTGAGCTTCCCAGTGGCTTTCTGAAGTGCAACAAGGCTTAGAGGCCTTCCTCAGTGCCTTCAAGGCCTAAATATGCCTATGCCTAACTTGTTTTCATTTCAAGTTAGTCTGTTTCTCTAGGACAGGTGGGAATTGACAGCCACACATGCTGATTAATAAAGTTAGTGGTTTGAAGACTTTTTGTTTGTTTGTTTGAGTGAGAGTCTCACTATCTCTCAGGCTGGAGTGCAGTGGCATGATCATGGCTACTGCAGCCTCTCTACCTGTTCTCTTCAAACAATCATTGTGCCTCAGCCTTCCAAGTAGCTGGGACTACAGGCACATGCCACCACACCCAGCTAATTTTTTTGATTTATTGTAGAGACAAGATCTCACCATGTCGGTCTTGAACTTCTGGGCTCAGGTAGTCCTCTTGCTTCAGCCTCCCAAAGTGGTGGGATTAGAGGTGTGAGCTACCTACCATACCTAGCTTGACCATTTTTAATTTAATATGTGGAGAGTTGCTTTTGTACCCTTTTTTTTTAGTGTTACAATTTTTAGTATTTTGTTTTTGTGTAGGTAATAATTATTTCTTGACTGGTCCTCCATCACTGAGCTTGTATATCAGAGTTTAACTCATTGTACTCGGAGACATCTCACAGTTCACATACAAGCAACTTGCCTGCACTTTTTTATAAAATAGTGAAAAATGAATCACTCCATATTAAATAGTATAGCCTAGGAACCAATTATTATATTGTTATGATATTTGGCTTATTTTGGAATTTTGGACATTGAGGAACTTATTTATGACAAAATCAAAATTTTATATCTTACAATTTTTTCTAATGTGGTAACATGTAACACTGTCACTGGCATGCATTGCAGGTTCATTGATCCATGTTGTTGCAGTAGTAATTTGTTTTACGTCTTCCACCTGGTATTTTCTTTCTTTGTTAAAATTTTGAAAATTTGAATTTGTACAAGAAATTTATAGTGTGAAAAATATTCAAGTGAAAAAGAGGTGATAAACCTGGGTGAAGGAAGGGGCAGCTTAGTCACAAACACAAATAAACAAGACATTTATGAGTTCTTCCTTTGGCCTGATATCAGCCACCCTCACTCAGGGAGAGAGGCTGCAGAACTGGCATCTGTGGCTGACCCAACCCCAGACCTGTCCAGCTGGTGTTTCTCTATTCGAGTAGATAATGCAATCTCATTTTCTTCCTCTCACATTATTAATATTGTAATTTATTGTCCAGTCTGTACACCATTGTGAAAGCACTTCATACATTCTCTTTCTATTGTAACACCAGCTAATATTTTTTTTACATATATCTCAGTATATATTCCTATCTCTTTATTTGCTTTTTTTGTGCAATTTGTATGGAAAACTTCAAGGAAAGATATATTTTTGAAAAATTTGTGCTGGCGTAATCCCCAGCAATCTCTTTTGCCCCTGAGAGGGGACATCCAAGTGCAAAGGGTTAAGTTTATGTTACTCCTAGATTTCAGGCAACAAACTTTCAGTTTGGAGATTTTGTGATCATTTTAGTGAATAATGGTATTTTTGAATAAATGTTATACACTCATAGGATTTGCCTATTTTTACAGATATTTAGGTAACAAGAACTGAATGATTTTTATATTTTCTTTCTTTTTTTTTTTTGAGTCGGAGTCTCCCTCTGTCACCAGGCTGGAGTGCAGTGGCACACTCATGGCCACTGCAGCCTTTATCTGCTGGCTCAGGTGATCCTTCTGCTTCAGCCTTCTAAGTAGCTGGAACTACAGGCCACCACGCCCAGCTAATTTTTTGATTTATTGTGGAGACAAGGTCTCACCATGTTGCCCAGGCTGGTCTCAAACCCATGAGTTTAGGAAATCCTCTCACCTCCCCTTCCCAAAGTTCTGGTTTTACAGGCGTGAGCCGCCATGCCCAGTGGTTTTTATATTTTCATAAAGCTTTTTTTTGCTATTTATCTCTGGCTTTAAATGTGTTTTCTGCAAGTGAATTGGAATTTTACATTATGTTCTGATTTAATGTAGCCAGTAGCCTTTCAACTTGAATGAGTTCAGATTCTTTTATTACCCCATGTTATTTCTTCTGCAGCCATTTTACCAACTAGGGTTTCTTTATTGATACTTCCATACATCATCTTTACTTTACTTTTCTTTTTTTTTTTTTTTTTTTTGAGACAGGGTCTTTCTCTCTGTCCCCCAGGCTAGAGTACAATAGTGCAATCAGTCACAGCTCACTGCAGCCACAGCCTCCTGTGCTCAAGTGATCCTCTTGCCTCTGCCTCCTGCATAGCTGAGACTACATGCCTGGCTAATGTTTAAAATTTTCTGTAAAATGCAGGGTTTCGCTATGTTGCCCAGGTTGGTCTTGAATTCCTGGCCTGCAGGGATCCTCCTGCCTTAACCTCCCAAGGTGCTGGGATTACAAGTGTGAGTCACTATGTCTGGTTTACTCTTCAGTTTTAAAGCTCTCCCTCCCCCTTCTGCTGTTCCCCAATATATTTCATTGCATAAGAAAGGCTGGACTGGCATGCTACTTTTTTTTTTTTTTTTTTTGAGTTGGAGTCTCACTCTGTCGCCCAGACTGGAGTGCAGTGGCCGCTCCCGGCCACCGCAGCCTCGACCTGCTGGGCTCCGGCGATCCTTCCGCCTCAGCCTTCCGAGTAGCTGGAATTACAGGCGTGCACTACCACGCCTGGCTGATTTTTTGATTTATTGTAGAGATGAGGTCTCGCCTGCCCAGGCGGGTCTCGAGCATGCTACTTTTAAAATGTTAATAGTGATTACATTTTTCTCTGAATGTTATTCTTGCTTTACCTCCAACTATTATAGCAGATGCTTCGTTAAATGATGACAGTTTGTTTAATGGAGTATTCATAATTAAGCTGAATAAAAGTTGCTTAACAAAACAAATATGGAGACAAAATGACTATAGGTGAAATAATTTGTAGGTAAAATTTTTAAAAAGCAAATTGCTTTGAAAGATGATTTCTTTAAACATACTAAAAAGTAATTTTGAAATTTTCAAAGATCATTTTATGTGCTAGTCTTTAGAAATAATAATTTTGATTCTTTTAACTCTAGATAATTCTCTTACACGTAGAAAAAAAAATTATAAAAACACCACTACAAAAGTAGAAATAACATACTTTTTTTTTTCAGTCTTGAAAAAACTTTATTCAGTTAACATATTTCAGATTTTTGAGGCATTCTGACATGGCCAGATAGATTGCAGTTCTAGTGAATCCATTGTTAGCATTCTTTAGTCCACAGTATTATAGTAATGCTAACAATAACTATTCTCATATTACTTCCTTTTTAAAAAACTTATTTGTTTATTATAGAGTTGTGGGGTACAGGTGAGGATTAACTATGTAAGTAGGCTGTATTCAGGTGAACTTTGGGCTTCTCTCTGGCTCTTACGCTTCCTGGTAGTGGACTCTTTGTGTTGTCATTTGCCTCCAGCCCTCCTCCCTTCCTCCCCTAGCAGTGCCCAGAGATTGCCAAACTCACTCTTATGCTAATGTGACTAGTGTTCAGGGCCCACTTATGAGTGAGAACATGTGGTATTCAGTTGTTTGTTTCTGCGAGAGTTCACTTAGTAGAACCAATATACTTTTTAAAAAAATTTAGAAACGTTAACAAATCTTAAGAGAATTAGTTTTTTATTTGATTAAAAATGGTTACTGTGAGCCAGACTCAGTTCTAAGCTCTTTACAAATATTAACTCATTTAGTCCTCATAACAAATCTGTGAAGACTTGAGAAGGAAGTGAGGTTCAGAGGTATAGGAAAAGTCAAAATCATTCTGGGGAGGGAGAGCTTCACCAAATATCTGATATGTGAAAAATAGTGGCTAGAAATACTTTTTCTCAAGCAGGGAGTACAGGTAATCATTTCAGTTTGATCAGTTTTAATAGGATGTAGATACTCTAATTATGTATGTATCAAGTATATTTATGGGAAAAATGTGTTTGGAGCTCAAATTTTGGGGCCAGATGCACACCTATCCCCACTTCCAATTGTAGTGACATTAAATGGATTTTTACTCTTTCGTGTAGTAGGGGGAGTATATTTACTTAGGCAGTTCACTAACACTGTGGTCTTGGAAGCCTGAGATAGGAATGAAGACTCTCAGGTGAAGAACCACGAATTCTTAAGTTTTCAGTTTGAAGCTTGGAGGGCCAGGGTTTTCTTAGGGCCTCTTTGGTAAAAACACCTCTGGGTTTGAGATATATATTTGGTTTCATGGTGGCACAGTGACTAAATTTCCCTTTTGCCATTTCAGGAATTCATCTATTTTTCTTTTTGTTGCTACTGCCACTCTCAGCCACAACTTCCTGTCCTGTACATGAATCCATTTGTAGGTTTTCTACCACTAACACTAATGAGAGAGGAAGGGGTATAGGTCCCTTATTTCGACAGGTCTTTACTTTGGGGCAAATAGAAATGCTGGAATGAGGTCAGTGAATACTTTTCTTTCTTTCTTTTTTTTTTTTTTTTGATTGGGAATTTCACTCTGTCACCCAGACTGGAGTACAGTGGCATGCTCATGGCCACCACAGCCTCAACCTGCTGGGTTCAGGCAATCCTTCCACCTCAGCCTTCTAGGTAGCTAGTCTTACAGGCATGCATCACTACACCTAGCTAATTTTTTGATTTATTAGAGATGAGGTCTCACCATGTTGCCCAGGTTGGTCTTTGAACCCTTGGGCTCATGCAGTTCTCTTGCCTTCATCTCCCAAAGTGCTGGGGAGATCAGTGAATACTTTTCAAAGAAAGTATGTAACAGTTATTTCTTGAGCACCTATTATATAGCGTACATCGTTCTAGGTGCTGGGAAGGGGCAGTAAACTGGATAGACTAGATCCATATGTATTCACAAGAGTTTAGAACTGGGACTGGGATTGGGTTAGGGGAATAGGAGGAGCATCTTTTTCTTTTTTCTCTCTGTCCCAATTTGAATAGAACCAGGGTCAGATGAGAGTGGGGAAATGTCCCAATCCACCCTCAGTGATACCAGATGATGTGGGACTCTAATGTTAGGTTCATTTACTTCCTCCTGTTAAAGCTAAAAATGTTTTCTAGCAATTGTAAATTAAAGGTAAAGAGAGCTATAGAAAGAAACATTTTTGTATTTTTTTCTTTCTTTGCAGTTTAGATAGAAATGGTTTTGAATTTTATATAAATCTCTTAGAAATTTACATATTGCAAATATTCTGATCCTTTTACTTGTTTTTTCAATGAAAGAATCATGCCATTTTTGCAGCCCTTAGTTTCACAGTCAGAACTGTCAAAGTCCCTTACATTCTCTTCCTTAGTTGTTTCTGATGTTTAATTTGGGAAAGCAGAGCTCCAGTACAACTTTTACTTTACTTTTGATTATACATTTTTATGAGGTTAATATATTTGTAGTTATAATGAATTATTTTCTAAGATTTTGGCTAGGAAAATCATATCTCTTGATATTTTGTCTTTCGGTGTCACATCTGCCCTAACCTTCAACCTTGAATTGATCTCTGAATATTAAACCTGCCTGCAAAAAAATCATTATAGCCTTGTGGGTTATTGTCTCCTTAGATTTATGATTAACAAAGCTAGGATGTCAGGGCTACTAGTCCATCCTTAAATTTGTCCTTAGCACCTTCTTCTGTTCTACAAAGTAAAGATTTCTGTTCAGCTTCTGTTTCCTTTCTCTTAAATAGAAGACATTGCTTCATTTTCTGCAGAGAAAGTAATACCAGGTAAGAACTCGCTCTTTCAACTTTTAACTTTTCATGTATTTTCGCTCTTTTGTCTCAGAGAAAGTAATATTTTTCCTTCCTGTGTTTGAAACTGATTTCTTCAAGTTCCTAGGAACTTTAATGCATATTCTCTCTTCTGCATTTTCAACTGCTTCCCTCTCCACTAGCTCCTTACCTTTAGTACTAAGCCTACTCTGATTTCTTCTATATAAAAACAAAAGAAATCTTTCTCTAATTTTGAGTCTGCTTATGGATCATGACTTTCTTGTTCCCTCTCTTTGTTGTCAGACTTTGAGAGTTATCAGTACTTGCTATCTCTTGCCTTTTTTGTGATTCACTCATTGGTATAAATTTTCTTACTGTATTATAAAGATAAGGACACTAATAATCTCTTGTCAAAACTAATAACAATTTCTGCATTTTTTTTCTTACTTGACTTGGGCAGCATTTATTCTTTTGACTTGCTTCTTAAATCTTCTGCCTTTTCTAAAAGAGCTCTGTTCAGGTTTGCTTTCTCCCTGTCTGGCTGGTGCTTTATTATGTCTTCCTTGCTGGTCCTTCCTTTGTATTATTATTAAATGTTGGTGTTCCTTAGGTGTATGTTCTTTTTTTTTTTGAGTTGAGTCTCACTCTGTCACCCAGACTGGAGTGCAGTGGCTGCTCCCGGCCACTGCAGCCTCAACCTGCTGGGCTCCGGTGATCCTTCCGCCTCAGCCTTCCAAGTAGCTGGAACTACAGGCGCGTGCTACCACGCCTGGCTAATTTTTTTTTTTTTTTTTTTGATTTATTGTAGAGATTTGGTCTCGCCAAGTTGCCCAGGTGGATCTCGAGCCCGCGGGCTCAGGCAATCCTCTCACCTCAGCCTCCCAAAGTGCTGGGATTACAGGCTGAGCCACCGAGCCCGGCTAGTTGTATGTTCTTGATGGTGGTCTTCCTTTCTTCTTCTGGGATTCTCTCATAGCTCTGTGGTTTTTATCGTCATTGTCTCTATGCCATTATTTTGTAAAATATTCCCTGAGTTTCAGATAGCTACTGCTATTTAGTATACGTCTATATCTTCTTGTTCATGTTTCATAAAGTTATCTCATCATGCCACTCAGCCAGCTTGCTCTTAGTCCTGCATTAAATTTTTGCTTAAATATCTATTCTTTTTCTTTTCTTTTCTTTTCTTTTTTTTTTTTTTTGAGTCCAAGTCTCACTCTGTTGCCGGGCTGGAGTGCAGTGGCACATTCCTGGCTACCGCAGTCTCCACTCGCTGGGCTCAAATGATCTTTCCACCTCAGCCTTCAAAGTTCCTGGAACTACGGGCACGTGCCACCAGGCCTGACTAATTTTTTGATTTATTGTAGAGATGAGGTCTCACCAAGTTGCCCATGCTGGTCTCAAACCCGTGGACTCAGGCAGTCCTCTTGCCTCGACCTCTCAAAAGTGCTGGGATTATAGGCGTGAGCCACCATGCCTGGCAAATATCTCTTCTTGTTACTCAGTTAGGTTTCATCTTTTGAGATATCACTACATGCTCAAATCTACCAATTAAGCATTATAATACTGCAGTTATTTTATATATTTGTCTGCAGTGCTACGTTATGAGGGTCCTGATGTGAAGAACTCTTATTTATCTTTGTATTTATAGATAGTACACTTTTGTTAATTGTTTTGTTGAATAAAGTTTCAAAAAGGCAAAATTCCAAAATAACTGATAATGGTATAAGGAGCTTATATAAAATCTATAGTTTTAAAAATTATTTAAATTAGGATTTGCACATGCAAACTTATAGTTTTTTGGACCACATTCACCATCTTTCTTGTATCTGTGTCCAGTTTTTGCTGACTTACAAATATGAACAAGTAGGATCTAGGTTAATACAGATAATTTCTAGAGTGGATAATTAAAAGTTGATTGGTCTTTCACATCCTTTTCTTGAAATGGGGTTTTCCCCCATTAGGCGTAATCTTAAATTGTGCTGCCTGTGGTTTTTTACCTTGCTTTTCATAATGTTTTGTTTACGCGTGAAATTCTATTTTAGAATCAGTAATAAGTGAAAGCTATAATCTCATTGAAATCAGTGTGCCATTGAATTTATTCTTTATTTTCTTGATACAGTTTCTTGCCTTATATAAATGTTTTGGGAATAAAAACAAATGCTTTATTCTCTCTTGTAAAACTATTTCTGCTAACAGGTATTTTTCTATGTGAAAGATTTTTGTTGCCAAAATAAGCTATAGTTTAAATTGTTATTGTATGTAGTAATGGAGAAGTCTAGTCACTTCTTGGTCCTATCTGACTTTTATTGTCTCTCCCCCTCCCTTAGAAAAATATCTGATTATTTTTTGTTTGTTTTTTGTAGAGATGGGTTCTTCTTATGTTGCCTAGGCTGGTCTTGAATCAGCTTAAGCAGTCTTCCCTCCTTGGCATTCCAAAGTGCTTGAGTTACAGGCATGAACCACCCCCCCACTCAGATTTTTTGTTACTTGGTTAGCAGTCATGAATGTATAAGTAGTATCTCTCTTAAGTACCAACCATGTGGGGAGAATATTTCAGTAGCAGAAGTGGTAATAGCTACTCTATCTTTTCTAGAGAATAAAAGTACTTCACCACTGAAATTGAAAGAGAAGGAAATTCTATATAAAAATACCCTTTAAAAATAATTTGAATTTAAATTTTTTTACTCTTCCTTTTTAAACCGTTAATGACTTCATAAATGATTGCAAAATTTCTTCACTGTGTCCACAAGGACCCTTTCCGTAAAGCATTGTTTTTTGTGTTTTGGGTTTTTTTTTGAGCTTGAAACAACCAAAGCATGCTATTGGAAGGGCGTATGGTGGATTAACCAGATTTTATAGACCTTTGCTGTGATTGTTTTCCATTTTCTCCCACCTTTCATTTTATTTTTTATTTTTTTTATTTTTGAGTTGGAATCTCACTCTGTCGCCCAGACTGGAGTGCATTGGCCGCTCCCGGCCACCGCAGCCTCGACCTGCTGGGCTCCGGCGATCCTTCCGCCTCAGCCTTCCAAGTAGCCGGAATTACAGGCATGCGCTACCACCCCCGGCTGATTTTTTGATTTATTGTAGAGATGAGGTCTCGCTGCCCAGGCGGGTCTCGAACCCACAGGCTCAGGCAATCCACTCACCTCAGCCTCCCAAAGGCACGGGATTACAGACTGCGCCACCGAGCCCGGCAACCACCTTTCATTTTAAAATGAAAATTCTAGGGGAAAATTGGGAAGTAATCTGAATGACAACATAGTGTTATTAGTACTTAAAGGTGGTAGTTGAACTATTTGCTTCAAGATAGTTTATTAACTTTTAAACAACAAACTAACTCTAGTTATATATTAATTAATCTGGTTTCTCTACAAGCTGTTAGCTGAGCATGTAGGTGATTTGTGTCTTTCTGATATATAAGCTTTAAATTTTCTAGAAATCCTATTTAAACAGTCAAAAGACAGATGAAATTATTATTATTAGTTTATGTTCTGTTTTGATTTAAGGGGTATATGTGCAGGTTTGTTACATAGGAACGTTGCATGATGGTGAGGCTTGGGCTTCTATTGAGCCTGCCACCCAGGTGGTAGGCATGGTACCCATAAGTAGTTTTCTTCCATTATCCCCCTCCCACCCTTCCCCCTTTTTAGGAGTGCCCCAGTGTCTGTTCCCATTCTTTTTTTTTTTTTGAGTTGGAGTTTCACTCTGTCACCCAGGCTGGAGTGCAGTGGGGCTCCCTCATGGCCACCACAGCCTCTTCCACAGCCTCTTCCTGCTGGACTCCGGCTATCCTTCTGCCTCAGCATTCCAAGAAGCTGGAACCACAGGCATGCACCACCATCCCCAGCTAATTTTTTGGTTTGTTATAGAGACAGGTCTCTCCAAGTTGACCTGGCTGATCTTGATCCCCTGGGCTCAGGCAGTCCTCTCATCTCTGCCTCCCAGAGTGCTGGGATTACAGGCATGAGCCATCATGCCTGGCTATTGTTCCCATTCTTGTACTCTTGTGCATACAGTGTTTACCTCCCACTTATTAGGGAGAACATATTGTGTTCAGTTTTCTGTTTATTTGACAGTATTCAGTTTTCTGTTTATTAGTTCCTGCTTTTGCCTCCCAAAGTATTGGAATTACAGGCATTAGCCACTACTCTCAGCCAACAGGCATTGTTTTGTATATTAACAGTTCATTTTATTTTTCTCTTTATCTCTTTTTTTAGTCAGAGTCTCACCCTGTTGCCCAGGCTGGAGTGCGGTAGAACAATCACTGCTCATGGCAACCTCAACCTCTTGGGCTCAGGCCATCCTTCCTTCTTAGCCTCCTGAGTAGCTGACCCTACAGGTGCACACCACTATGCCCAGCTAATTTGATTTTTTGTGGAAATGAGGCCTTGCTATATTGCCTAGGCTAGACTCAAACTCCTGGGCTCAAGCAATCCTCTTGTCCCGGCCTCCCAAAGTGCTGGGGTTATAGGCCTGAGTCACCATGCCCAGCCTGTTTCTCATTTTCTGTTAGGGAATTGGTCTTTTATTGTGTTAATTTGAAAGACCTTTTTTTATATTAAGGATATTAATCTATTATGTGTTACAAATACATTTCCCCAGTTTACCATTTGCCTTTTATCCTTGTTGCAGATTGTTTTCTTATTAACACTCCTACATTTTTATTTAGTGAATTGAAATTTGCTAGCTTTTCTTTGATTTTGTCTTTAATGTAACTGCCTACATCCCTACAGGATTATACATTTGTCCAAATATCATTTTATCTCTTCTTTCCTTACTGACTTAAAATGACTGTTTTAATAATTATGAGATACCTATCTGGGATTTATTTTCTGATGTATATTATTTTCTACTGTTCTGTCCTTAGTGTATGACAGGTAACGTTAACTTCTTGTAGGGCAAGTGTTTAGTTTCAGACACTGGTTTGTATTATTCAAGATGAATTTTAGAATTATTTTGTCAAGTTGAGTGCTCCCCTCTCTCCAGCAAAAGGAAAAAAAAAGATTGTCTTTTTATTGAAATGCTTTAGATTACAGTTTTACAATTTGGTGTTTCTTAATGAGTTTGTGTCATTCTTATTAAAGTTTATTTGTAGTCATTTGTGGTATTATTTTTCTATTTTGGAGTCACTTAAATTTTATTTTCTAATGAATCGTTGCTGGATATGTGAAGTCTTTTACTTTTTTGTATACTGATTTTTCTCCAACCCAACTACTCTCTCTTCATTCCTTTGGATTTTCCAGGAAGATAGTCATCAACTCGTAATTATGTTTTTTTTCCTCTTTCAGTATTTGTACTTTGCTTCAACTTTACTTATAACTTCAGGAACCGAGTTAGTAATAATGAACATTTTGTCTTATACATAATACCTTGCATTTTCTTAGTATATGTGACATTTGTTGTTGGTTTCAGAGAGGTATCATAGTAAATTTTGAAGAAAGAATTCTTCTGTTGCAAGTTTACTAAGAGTTCTTTGCTCTTCTTAAAATTAGAAAAGTGATCATGAGGCTGGCTCATGCCTATAATCCCAGAGCTTTGGGAGGCTGAGATGGGAGGATTGCTTGAACCTAGGAATTGGAGACCAGCTTAGGCAACATAGTGAGATGTTGCTTCTACAAAAAAAATCAAAAATTAGCCAGGCATGGTGGCTTTTGCCTGCCATTTCAGCTACTTGGGGGACTGAAGTGGAAGGATCACCTGAGTCCAGCAGGTTGAGGTTGTGGTGAGCCGTGATTGTACCACTGCACTCCAGCCTGGGTGACAAAGTGAGACCCTGACTCGAGGAGAAACCGATTACAATCTATGTATGTTCAGATGCCTTTTTTTGTTATGATATCAAGAGTTTTTCTCAGCTAGATGTAATGAATTTTGTTCACTTTTCCATTCTTAAATAAATTAAAAAAAAAATAGAGACAGGACCTTGCCATGTTGCCCAGGCCGGTCTCCAGCTCCTGGATTCAAGCAATCCTCCTACTTTGACCTCCCAGGGTGGTGAGATTACAGGCATGAGCCACTGCACCTGACCTGCTTTTCCATTCTTGAATTGCTATGTAAAACTTTACTTGATTATCTTATCTCTAGTTTCATTTAGAACTTTTTAATCTCATGAGTCCATTTGTATAGCTTATATATGTATGTGTGCTATGTGTTATTTTAGGTTTTTGTAGCAGGCCTAAGTTGGTTCTATAAAATAAAGTTGTAATTTCAAATTACATTTTCCCCCAAATACTCTACAACTAAATACTCTGAAGCTGTATAAACAGAATTGAATTATATGTTTATTGCAGGCTTTAGAAGTCACCTAAAGTCCATCTGGTCCCACACACTTTGTCTAAAACAGTTAAGAAATTATTTTTCATTAATCATATCCAGGACCATGTAGTGTGAAAATCAGCCATGTTGACTTTTAAAAATCATAACACTTTTCTTTAAGAAAATTGGTTAGATTTCCTTGGGATGTATTTATTCATATTAAATTCAGAGAGAAAGATGAATGTTATTAATGTAATAAAATAGCATTTATTTTCAAGGATTAATTATCCCCGCCACCAGCATTTTATTGTTAAAAATTCTGACATTGTAGGTATAAGTTTTTAATGTATTATTTATTCTCATTCTAGGGGCATTTTACCTGGTGTTTGAATATATGGACCATGATCTGATGGGACTACTGGAATCAGGCTTGGTTCATTTTAATGAAAATCACATAAAGTCATTTATGAGACAGCTCATGGAAGGTCTGGATTATTGTCATAAGAAGAACTTTTTGCATAGAGATATTAAATGTTCGAATATCCTTCTAAATAATAGGTATGGCTATGAGCTTGATATATATATATGTGTGTGTATATATATATAATATGTTTACGATGAGTGTTATATAATGTATATCCTAAATCTGTTCAAAGAATTTAGAATTCAGTTCATTTCTTACAAAGCATTTTAACATAATCAACACAGTATTACAGCTTGAGTCACCTCTGAAGTTGTGATAAATATATTTTAGTTAAATTAACTCCCAATAATAGTTTGTAATATACATAAAATAATATTCAGTAGACTTTTGTTTGGTATTCTTCTAAGTAATGCGAACAAATCTAATAATGAGACGATTTGAGTTAAGAATATATTTTAGGATTTTTTGAAAAGGCGGTCCTATTGTAAAGTGAACTTTTTAAAAGTGCACACACACACACACACATTCACACATATTTAAAGCTTATGCTAAATATTTGTAACAGCATAACCTGAACACTGGTAATTCTCTTGCAGTTGGTACTGTTTGTTAGTTTAAATGAGGCATACCTGGTCCTAATTTTAATTAGTAGAAAGTGTGCTATGTATCTAGTACCATTAAGAACTGGAAAATTAAACATAAATTTAAAGTGATATGACTTAGTTGACTTGAATTGAACAAGTAATTTGTCTTACCACTAAGTAATATAAATTATCTCATTTCATTTTAATTTCATTGAAGTATTTTTCTAAATAGGAACTGAATAGTAAAATATTATTCTACTACTATTATAACAATAATAATTATAATAATAGTAATAGTAGTAGATTATAATAATACTAACTAAAATTATCCAGAGCAAAGTACCAATTGTTTACTTTATCTTGTGAATTTATCTACTACTTGCCTTTCTCTGTACTATCTTGGTGGCAGCGCAGTACAAGCAAAGTTAAAGTTCATATAAGTATATATTTTTTTAGTTCTAGGAGTAGAATTTAAGTATGTATTGTTATTCAGAATAGGTTAATGCCGTTTGTTCATTTTGTCTTATTTCTACCAGAGGGCAGATAAAACTTGCAGATTTTGGACTTGCTCGATTGTATAGTTCAGAAGAAAGGTAAGAGTACTTTCAAATGAATATTATAGGCATCAGAGTCCAGTGTTAGAAGCTACACTAAGAACATTCTATTAACAGTTTTATTTTTTAAAAAAGAGATTTACTTTATTGGATTAAATACACAAAACAATGACATTTTATACCATATTGGGTTGACTGTTTTAATGACAAAATGTTATATATTTTTAACTGAATTTAAAAATTGATTTTCAACACGTAAGTAAACTTTTTTTTTTTTTGAGTTGGAGTCTCACTCTGTCACCCAGGCTGGAGTGTAGTGGCACACTCACAGCCACCCCAGTGTCAACCTGCTGGGTTCCAGTGATCCTTCCTCCTCAGCCTTCCAAGTAGCTGGAAGTATAAGTGCACGCTACCATGCCCACCTAATTTTTTATTTATTGTAGAGATGAGGTCTCACCAAGTTGCCCGGGCTGGTCTTGAACCTGCAGACTCAGGCAGTCCACTCGCCTTGGCCTCCCAAAGTGCTGGGATTACAGACTGAGCCACTGAGCCTGGCCAGTAAACATTTTTTTTTAATGTTCAGCTTTAAATGTGACTGCAATGAACTTACAAATTTTTAAAATTTATACTTCAGTTTCTGATGCAGATCTAGTTACAAAGATGTTTTTAATATTTGTGTTTAGTGAAAACTAAACTAGCATATGCCTTTTATATTGTATGCTTAAACTTATAAACTTTGTTTTAATCATTATATTAGTCTTGGGTCTTTTTGTTGTGTCTACAGTTTCTGGGTTTTTTTGTTTTTGTTTTTATTTTGTTTTTGTTTTGTTTTAACTCCCTAGAACTTTTTATTTCAACAAACTGTTGTGAGGAAGTTCAATGTATAAGACAAAATCTGGATAGAATTTTTCTGGTTTAAGTTGGAGTATATATCCAGCTTTGTTTCCTTTGTTGCCTGGTGGTAGTGAAATATGATTTGTCTTATTAGAACAAATACAGAATTTCATCTGGCATGGTAGCTCATGCTTGTAATTCCATCACTTTGGAAGGCTGAAGTAGGAGGATTGCTTGAGCCCAGGGATATGAGATCAGCCTGGGCAACAAAGCGAAAAAAAAAAATAGAAAAATTAGCTGGGCATAATGAAGTGCATTTGTAGTCCCATCTGCTCAGGAGGCTGAAGCAGGAAAATTGCTTGAGCCCAGGATGTTGAGGCTGTAGTGATCTGTAATTGTGCCACTGCACTCTAGCCTGGGTGAATGAGCGAAACCCTGTCTCAATAATAATAATAATAATAATAATAATAATAATATGGAATTTTAAAATAAAATATTTGTTGCAGTAGTGAGTTTTATGATAAATAGCCCATGGAATAATTTGGCTTAATAAATTTCTGGTCACTTTAGCTTATTCCTCTCTGTCTTTATTTTCAGATTTATTTGTATATATATTTAATTTAAAAGTTCTTTATGACAAATCTGTCATTTTTTTAGTATCATCATAATTTAATACAACATCAGTTGATTGGAATTCTTAGAAATAGGTGTTTGCTTTCAGTGAATGTCTGCCAGTTTCTGGTTGGTTGGTGGAACTCTGGTATAAATTTCTAGAGTAAAACTCTGTCTTTTAATCTTGTAGTGCCTGTGAATCATTCTGAAAATTATTTTCATTGTTTAGTGTTTTAGGGTAGAGGCTTTCAAATAGTATATTTTGGATTTATTAGAATACTGTGAAGTGCCTCAGTCAGTGTGTTGTGAACGGAGTTGGCAGATCTACTTTCACCAGAGCTATTCTGTTTTTATTTTTTTTTCTTATTATACTTACCATTAGTATTTTATTTGAAGAAAGAATTGTATGGTTTTGTTTTGTGGTTTTTGAAGTTTAAAACTGTTACACAGCTTAAAAGCAACTTTGTTCTCTCATTTTGCATTTGGGAAAAACAAATTCAGAAAGGGTTGAGCGACTTATTATGTTTTTAATTGGCAAAAGTTATGTATTTATCATATGCAACAAATATTGATATATTTATATACATTGTGGAATGATTATATCAAGTTAATTAACATATGCATTGCTGCACAACTTTTTGTGGTGAGAACATTTAAAAACTACTGTTAGCAATTTTCAAGAATACAATATGTTGTTATTAATTATAGTTGCCATGTTGTACAATAGATCTCCTGAACTTATTCTTCCTAGCCAACTGAACTTTTATATCCTCTGACCAACTAACTGTTCCTCCCAACTTCCCCTAAGCCTCTGGTAATCACCAACTCTACCCTCTACTATGTATTCAACTCAGTCACTCAGGTTGGAGTGCAGTGACATGCTCATGACTCACTGCAGCCTTGAACTCCTAGGCTCAGGTGATCCTTCCACCTCAGCCTCCCAAATAGCTGCAGGCATGTGCCATCATGCCCAGGGAATCTTCTTTATTTTTTTGTGGAGATGAGGTCTTGCTCTGTGGCCCAATCTGGTCTTGAACTCCTGGCCTCAAGCTTCCCACCCTGGCCTCCCAAAGTGCTGGGATTATAGGCTTGAGCCATTGCACCTGGCCCGAATTCAACCTTTTTTTTTTTAGTTGGAGCCTCACTCTGTCATTCAGGCTGAAGTACATTGGCACGATTATGGCTACCCCAACCTCCACCTGCTGGGCTTAGGCTATCCTTCCATCTCAGCTTTCCAAGTATCTGGAATTACAGGCAGGTGCCACCATGCCTGGCTAATTTTTTGATTTATTGTAGAGATGAGTTCTCGCCAAGTTGCTGGGGCTGGTCTTGAATCCCTGGGCTCAGGCCGTCCTCTTGACTCCACCTCCCAAAGTGCCGGGATTATAGGTGCGAACCCAGCCTCGAATTCAATTTTTTTAGATTCCATATGTATGTGAAATAATGAGGTATTTTTCTTTCTGTGACTGGCTTATTTCACTTAACATAATGTACTCCAGGTTCATCCATGTTACAAATGACAGGATTTTCTTGTTTTTAAGGCTGAAAAGTTTCATTGTGTATATATTTATGCAACATTTTCTTTACCCATTCATTTGTTGATAGACACTTATGTTGATTCCATATCTTTACTATTTTGGAGGGTTGAGTAACTTTAAAGATTAAAAAATGTTGACTGAGCCAAAGGTATATAGTTCATCTCTCAAATTTTGATTCTTCTCATTATATATGTAATAGTGCCTCTTGGTAGAAATTGAAAAGAAAAATTGGTCTGAATGTGTACTTAGTTCAAAACTTCACTTGAAGTGTGATTTTTATGATTAAATTTCTGTGTCTATTCTTTTGAGGAAGTCCTAATTAAGAATTCTATCTGCTGAGCTGGTTGAGATTTCACTGTGGTTAGATTATCCTTAGTATGTGTCATATTTCAATATGAATCCCTTTCAGTGGAGATAGAAAACAGCTAGTTACCATTTTCATGTAATACATTCTTGTATGCAGATATTTGTGCACATTTAGAAAAGATATGTTCCAGAAAAACTTAACTGTAAAGCCAGATTTTCTATAATACTCTATTTTCCCATTGACTTTAATTTTTAAAATGGAATTTTGGGTTCTAGTGGAGTGCCAGAACTGTGATGTGTTCACTGGGCCGCATGGTCTCTGTTGCCCTACTGGATTCATATAGGAATTTTGAGTGTAGAGAAGCTGGAAAACTTAAATCCTATAACTTTACATCTTCAGGTAATGTGTACTGAGTTTTTCTACTCAAATTTATAAGAGAAAAATGGTGTAACATTTTGTTTATTAGCAAATATCCTATCCTTAGAGGGGTTTATGGACTCTTTTAAAACTTTTTTTATTTTTAGTTTTTTTTTTCTTTCTGGATTACTTTCTTATGCTAGTTTTCTAAATTATTTTAGATTCAAAGGGTACATGTGTAGTTTTGTTACATAGGTATATTGGATGATGGTGAAGTTTGGGCTTCTCTTGAGCCTTGTGCCTGTCACCCAGGTAGTGGACAGACTTAAGGTACCCAGTGGGAGATTTTTCAGCCCTTACCCTCCCCTTAAGAGTCCTCAGTGTCTGTTGTTCCCATCCTTATGCCCATACAATGGTTAACTCCCTCTTCTAAGTGAGAAAACTTTCTTTTTTTTGATTAGACTAATTCTTATGTCTTTAAAATCCATTGGAGAAGTAGGCTAAATATAATGGAATACCTTCGAGATACGTATATTATTCCAGTGAATTTTAATAGTGTATCGATTTTAAAATAAATAAATCCACCTTTAGCAGAATTCTTGTATTGTCCCAAATTTTCTAGATAGTTCTTGAAATAAATATACAGCAAATAATTTTCACTCAGTTTTCTACTTTGTTATTATAAATAGAAGTTAAGGTAAGGCTTTATCATAAAATACCCATGCAAATATTAAGTCACTTTGAAGTATTTTCTAAATAGCTACTATAGAAAGAATAACTTAAAGTGTTCAAGAATTTAGCACAAGGTTTTTCTTTTCAAAATAGAGCAGATTTCAGCTTATTCATTTATTAGCGTTAGCCGCATCTCTCTCACTCATTTGATTTTGTATATACTTTTTTGAATTGCGGAAAACTGGGGTAGTTACATCTAGTACTTAGGGGGAAATCTGTGACCAAACTATAGTAGAAGAAAGAAAGAGGACCACTGGTTTCAAATTAGAGGAGGGAGGCAGTGATTTCTTTAATCTTGAATGAGTTTCTAATTTTGAGCATTAGTATTCATACTTTGTCCCATACCGCTTGGGAACTATGGAACTTGAGAACAGAGGTATTTTGTCCCATTTCTTCATTACCTGTTTATCTTTCGGGACCTATTTAAGTATAATTTTTTCTGAGGCTTTCAACCACAATATTTTCCTCTTGTTAGTTTTTAATTTACCAGTGCTTTTCCCAAAGGGTAGAGTGTCTTTCTCTCTTTGTGTGACAGCCCCATATGAAAAAGCTTGTTTTGCACATTAGTTAAAATTAACCTCATTTTCTAGAGAAGAAACTGTAATGTAACACATTTACTTTTTTAATGCAAGGAACATAAAACCCTTGGTTTTAATTCAGCAAACATTAGCTGAAGTCCTGATATTGCCATTTAAGCAGTTGTAGAATCTTGGACAGGTAAATCACTTTATGTCTCAGGACCTCATTTCTCAGCTTTAAGATGAAGAGTTTTAAATCTCCCTAATCTTTACTGACAGGGTATTGAAAAACATATCTTTTATTCTAAAAATTACTGTTATCAAAATAAAACAAAAGTTTTTAAAACAGTAATCGAAAAACTTGCTGCATTTCTATATGATGATTCAATAAGGAGACAGAAAAATGAAAGGGCTGTTCACACTAGTTCACCAGCCACCCTCCCAAAAGACACACTTTTTGAAGATGGTATCGCCATCTAGTGGGTTTTCAGAAAATTGCGATTTAAAGCAAAACTAAATTTTTCCAAAGCTATAGGTATTAATGGGAGAGGAAGACTTCTTACTCTTTTTACTTCTTCTTGCTACTTGTCTAAGGATTAGGTAAAATTATTCAGCATTAAAGTTGCTCCCTTAGCTCTAGTCATTATTACTTGTGTTCTTGTCACTCCATCTAAAATTGTAGTCATTTTGAAGTCAAGATTATTTTTTGTATTTTATATGCCCTAAAACATTGAATATGTTCATGGAGGACTTGCCTGATATAGATTAGTGCAGAAAGCTTTGGAAATTCCAGGTAATACAGAGTGTCTTCTATGAGGCCCTGGAAAAGATTACAACCGTGGTAGCAAAAAGATGACTAATAATGTATTAAATAACAATTAACAACATGACTAAACAAGCTTTAGAGAGGGAAATCTCATTGAGATCACTGACTTAACTATAAGGTCGACATTAAATTTTATATACTTCAGCCCTGTTGGAGTAGTCTACATTTTTTTTTTTTTTGAGTTGGAGTTTCACTCTGTCGCCCAGACTGGAGTGCAGTGGCCGCTCGCTCCCGGCCACCACAGCCTCAACCTGCTGGGCTCCGGCGATCCTTCTGCCTCAGCCTTCCGAGTAACCGGAATTACAGGCGCTCGCTACCACGTCCAACTAATTTTTTTATTTTATTGTAGAGATGAGGTCTCGCCTGCCCAGGTGGGTCTCGAACCCGCGGGCTCAGGCAATCCACTCATAAAAAGGCAGTTTAATTCCTTAGGGTACAGTGTTCCCCCTCCACGTGTAGGAGGAATCTCAGCCATGTCCTTCATGCTGAACAATTAGAAATCTAAATTTCCAGCCTTGATCTTTCTTATGATTTCCAAACCTCTGTGTGCTGGACATCTCTGCCTAGATGATCTGGGTACCTTAAATAGAATCTTGTTATAAAACCTTTCTAATCCATTCCCCTAGAAAAATGTCTGCTGCTTTTCATTTGTTTTCTATTTTAGTTAAAGGTATCCAGTCACCCTCACATACAGATATATCTCACACTACACCTTTGTAAATAGAAGTTTTATTGGTTACCCTGCCCTCTGGTCTTTCTCCCCAGTGTTCGCTCCTGCTATTCTTATCCACTGCCGTCCCTACCTCCCCCAGATAATAACAATGCCGAACTATTTGTAGTTTTCTAAACATACTGTGCTCCTGAAAGCCTTATGAGTCTACATGGATTTTCTTTTTGTATGGAATTACACATCCCATTACCTTAGTCTGACAATTTTTTTTCCTTCAGCGTACAATTGAGGTTTTACTTCCTTTGAAATATGGCCGGAATCCTACAGGCATCATTGGGTGCATCTTTCTTTATATGTTCAGAGTATAGCATTCATTATTCAATGTAGTACTTGTAGTGCATTGTTAACAATTTATGTCTATATTACCACCATACTTTAAGGCTATAAACAACTGCAAGCATGGTTTTTTGTTTGGTTTAAACATCTGCTACACTCAGCATAGTGCCTAAGTCAGAGTTTCAACAAATATTTGTTGTTTATAAAGAAAGGAACAAACTTAACCAGCATTGTGTATAGCACTTTATTGTATACAATTCCCTCTTACAAGAGTTATTTTAATAGAAAGTCCTCTGAGATGAGTGATGTAGGTGTCATTATGCTTACACACATTTTAAAGATAAACTGAAGTTTAGAAAGTTTAAGTGCATTTTTAAGATCACACAACTAGTAAGTAGTAGACGTAAGAGTCTTGACCGAAAGACTATTTATTTTCATTGTGCTATAGTGTTTCTTGGTAGCATTCTGGATTCAGCCTTGATTACTTAAAAATATTGACCAGGTGGAGAATTCTACGGACTTCTCAAGTCTGCTTTGTACGTATCATTAGGCTTATGAAATTTTTAGAGTTCTTTTGTAGCGAAGGATCTGTGAATTTCACTGTCTTTGCCTTCTCACCCTCTAAATATAATATTTTATTTTTGCCATATGAGATATGCTGTAGTTTGAGTTTCCTAGCACATTAGCGAGTTGTGTGATATTTCCATTTCTGAATCTCTCTTAGTAATATCGAATGTCATTACATTTTAAGCAACCTGAAAGCTCTTGAAATGTCTAATGAGAAATGTATAAATGAAAAGCATTTTGATTTAAATTTTAAAATTTAAAAAATATTTAAAATTACCAGAGGCTAGATACAGTGCCTCACACCAGTAGTCTCAGCACTTTGGGAGTCTGAGGTGAGAGGATTGCTTGAACCCAGGAGTTTGAGACCAGTCTAGGCAACATAGTGAGACCATGTCTCTACGCAAAATAAAAAATTTTGCTGGGCGTGATGGTGCACACTGTAGTCCCAGCTACCCGGGAGGCTGAGGAAGAAGGATTACCAGGAGGTCAAGACTGTGGTGAGCCATGATCCTGCCACTGCACTCCAGCCTGGGGGACAGAGTGAGACCCTAATTCGAAAACAAAAATAGATAGATAAATAAAATTATCTGAGGGTTTTCGCATGAAAGTATTATTATTTACAGTCTGATTATTTTACATTTTAATATTCTGGTAACCACATTAAGGTAGAAGAAAAGTTTAAAAGAAAAACAAAAGAAGTGTTGGGTTTTTTCTTTTTAGATGTTACTTTCCTAGCAGACAAAGAAATAGTGTCTGCTTACTTTTCAGAAATTGTTAATGAGATATACAGATGACAATATTCCGTCTAAATTGAAATTCAGACTGCTTAACATTGATACCATTATTGCTGAGTCTTTACAAAGTTTTGTTTTTTTGCCATCCAAGAGTAACAGCTTATTGGAGTTACTTTTTGTTTTTCTGATTTAATGACAGAAGGATTGTGTGTGTGTCCATCTGTCCATGTCCACATGCTCCTAGGTTATGGAGTTTATTGCAACAGACTTCAATTTTCCTGGGATTTAAATTTCCTGATTTCTAAACATAGTTTCAATCTCTTTTACTTTTGTTTCTGCATTTGTAAATGCAGCATCCTAATCATAACATGGAACATTTTCTTTTTTTTTTTTAATTTTTTTTTTTGAGAAAACAGAATTTATTAAGAACAGAAAAGCTCCCACAGTGGGAGGGCACCTGAGGAGGTTTCCCGAATATTTTCTTTATAGTACATAAACTATTATTAAATTGGTTGATGCCTAAAACTGGTCTTATTTTCTTCTAACTCTGACTACCTTGGAATTTGCTTTTAAGATTAAAGTCTTTCTGTCTGCATACTTCCTCAGTGTTTGCTTCTTTTTCGTTAAGCAGTAAATTGGAAAGTGAAGCATTACAAAAATTTTTGAATAAATCATGAGTTTTTTCTTGTCCTTAATAAAATAGTTATAAAGTGTAGTCATTTGTCAGTGTTAACTTTTAAAAGCTTATTAAAAACTAGTTTATTAAAAATATTTAAAACATAATTAAAGTACCACTAACTTCATTGAGGTTTTCTTGCCAGCTCTGTTCTTTCCCTGGCTTTATTGAAGCTCCCTCAGGGAACTGAAGGTTCTGTGTGGTGGGAGCAAGAACCAGATATAGGATTTTATAGACTTTGTATAGCTATTCTCTAGAAGGAAGCAATGTATACTAAAAGTGTAACACGTTTTATTTGTTACTATAACTTCAACTGCAGTTTGAAAGGGGATTGGCCTTTAAGACTGGAAGCAAGGACAATCAGAAAGCTGTTGCAATAAATCTGGATAGGATGATGATAGCTAAAACTAGGTCGTGGGTACAGACAGGTATTAGAAAGACAGGGTTGAATTTTATCATAAGAACGTAGAATTGTTAGAACTTGATGGCTGAGTATGAGTGAGGTACATCACTGTTTCTACCCCTACCTTAAAGTTTCTGCTTAAGCACAAGGATAATTGGTTTATTAGTTAGGACAGGCTAACCTTCTGTGACAAAGATAACCTCAAAATTAGTGGCTTAAAGAATAAGAAGTTTATATATTTCTCAGTTAATGATCTTGAGTGGTTTTTCTTTACCTCAGTACCCAATTAAAGAATATTTAACTATATCACCAGGTCACATGGTAACTGCTTCCTACAGTCATTCAGGGAACCAGATTGGAAGATCTACTATCTTCTATACATACCTTCCAAGGGCTGGTGCCAGAAGTGAGAAAAGAGGAGGGAGTGTAATGAGCCAGGCCTAAGAAATGGCACTTAACCACATACACTCGTGTTCCATTGGAGAGCACTTGGTCATGTGGCCACACCTAACTGCAGCGAGGATGGGAAATACAGCAGACTGGGCAGCTGCCACAGAAGAAAGAAAGGTTAGATTTTAGAGAACAGCTATGGGTATCTGCCAGAAATGGTGATGATGTTTGCTGAGACAGGAAACAGGAAGAGAAAAGCAATTTGTAGTAAAAGGTGATAAATTTACTTATGGATATGTTATGATGTATGTACTTAGAGGGCTCAGTTTGCATGTTTGGTAAGAATGGGCAAGTAAGACAAGTGATCTTAGTAAGATGATAGCATTAGTTAGGAAAAAATTAGTTTTGTTTCTCTTTAGCAGTGTGATTGTACAGTAATTTAAAAGTTATTTTCCTTGGAAGATAGCTAAAGGAGGAAAGCGGGAGTGGCAATAGAAAGGAATGGGGAAAGGGCATGAGATAAGACCGTGTTTGTTTTTATGTAGTTATGGTATATGTCAACACTAAAGTATTAATAAGTGTATACTATATTCAGATACTGACAATAGGTAACACCTATTGGCTAGGTATTAGAGATAGCTATGAAAGATCAAATCTCTTGTATCATTTTCTTGGTGATGACAGAAGTTAGTCAGTGCACATGTGGTGTATAGAATTTAAACTACTAAGTACTGCAAAGCAAATAAAATAGTGACTATAGAGTCAAAGTGGAGGTGTTAGTGACTGACTCAGTAACTTTCACTAGGGCAATTAGGATAGACCTCTTTGAGGAAGTAAATTGGAGCAAAGACCTGATTGATGAGAAAGAGAGAACTTAATGAAAACCTGATTGGTAGGAAAAGGAGAACTTAATGAAGATCTGGACAAAGTGCATTCTAAGTAAAAAGTAGAAGGAACTCAACTAGTGCATAACCTGGAAACAAACTTGGAAGATTTCAGGGTCAGAAAGTCACCCAGTGTGGTAGGAAGTGAGATCCTTGGTGTCATCAACTGAGATAAAGTTTATATTTATTTAGTTGCAGTGGGAAATCACTGGATAGTTTTAAGTAAATAGGTGATATGGTCTGGTTTTATGTTTTGGAAAAGAGCCTTTGACTGGGTGTGACGGCTCGTGTGTGTAAACCCAGCACTTTGGGAGACCAAGGCAGGAGAATCACGTGAGGCCAGGAGTTCAAGACCAGCTTAGGTAACATAGCAAGACTTTGTCTCTACAATACGAAAAAAAGAAGAAAGAAAAAAAGGTTAATAAAAAAAATAAACTTTAAAAAGAAATGAGGAATAGGGACTAAGGATGGAGGCAAATAACTCAGTTAAGATATTGTGGTTATACCATTGAAAAGATTATAGCTCAGATTAGGACTGTAGCTGTTGAAACCATGAGAAATGGTTGAATTTGGGATCTATGTTGAATGTAGAATTGACCTAAATTGTTTTTTTGTTTTTGTGTCGGAGTATAACTCTGTTGCTCAGGCTGGAGTGCAGTGGCACACTAATGGCCACCGCAGCCTCAACCTGCTGGGCTTGGGTGATCTTTCTGTCTCAGCCTTCCAAGTAGCTGGAACCACAGGTATGCACCAACACACCCGGCTAATTTTTGATTTATTGTAGAGATGAGGTCTCGCCATGTTGCTCAGGCTGATCTCGAATCCCTGAGTTCAGGCACTCCTCTCACCTCTGCCTCCCAAAGTGCTGGGATTACAGGCTTGAGCCACTACGCCCAGCTGATATAAATTGTTGATAGGAGATTTGAGGGAAAGATGAATCAAAAATGATTTCTGGACTTTTTACTTCAGAAGCTGGATTGGTTTTAAAAATAGGTCCCAAATTTCTTTTGTAGGTTTTGTGTGTGTTTCCTCAATGGATTCTGAATGTTATGAAGATGATTTGACATTTTGTACATACGATAAGCTTAGTTAACTGAAGGCTATCCTTATTTTTCTCAAAATATTGTGTAGTGTAGAATACATAAGTGCATGGGAAACTTGCCTTTTCCCCCAAAAAGCGCAGACTGTATTATATGTGTTGTTGGAAAAATAAAAGTATTTAAGAGCTAGTTTAGCTATTTCCTTTTATATAATTCTTTTTTTTTTTATTTCTTAGAATTATCTTTAATAAAGACAACAACTCTGCTTTGAAAATTTTAACTGGGATTTCCCAGAAGCCCCAAATACTTCAAGGACCTAGGATCTTGCTCTGAGTATCTGCCTTGCCTTTTATATATCTGGGCCAATATAGGAGGCTGAGCCACTTGCCAGCCTAGGGACACACCGTTTTGGCAATGTTTGCTTTGTTGTGGATACAGTGCTGTTTGTCAGGCCCTAAGGTAGGGAAGGCCATAATTATATCTCATCTTTCTTGCCCCTTCATTTCTGAAATTCCTATGATTGTTTACAGACAAATTATTAGAATTTATCACTGAACAGATTGAGAGTCTTTGGTCCCTACTCTTTTGATACTTCATTGAATGTAAAGAAAAATGTTAGGGTAGTACTTTGTTTTTTAGAAAGTATATATTGATATGACTATTTATTTACTTTATAAATATAAAACTTTTCACAATTTTGAGATTTATTAGTGTTTTAAAGTTGGACTTCCTGTGTCAGGTTTTATAGTTGAATGTTTTTTTCTCAGTCGTGATCTAGTTCTTATTTCTTGTTTGACAGAAATTAAGCATTTGGAAATAATTGGAAAAGCCATTAAAATGGTATACATTAAGTATTTTTGCTGTACACTTGGAAGTATATTTCATCAAGTGTTTGCTTATTTTTGAAAATCAATTCAGTATTCTTACTTCTGAACTTAATAGGGCAGTTAATAAAATATAAAATTAATTTTAACTGCTAAAAATGATGGTGCTAAACATTGCCTTGAACATGATATACAGTACATAAAATAATCTTTTATTTAAATATTTCTTTTTAAATAAAATTTGGTCACTTGAGTTTGTATAGTTTCTCATAATTCAGCATACTTTAAAAAAGCATTTTTAAAAATATAAAACATTAGGATATTTTTTAAGTAAAAAGATACAATACGATTTATAGATAGATTTATATTAATTTAAATATTTTCTAGAGACCAGTTATCTAATTGTGTCACACAATCATAGCTTAAGACACTTGAAATGTTTTAGAAACCAACCGTCATAATTTTCATAAACTTTGTTCTCTCACCTAACTAATTCACGTATGCTGCCTGAAGTTATAGGGCTATATACATTAAGGTGCCAGCCATATGCCCAGCATTGTTCTAAGCTTTGTGTGTGGAGTTCATAAATAAAGAATGATATGAGAGGTCTTTTGACTTTCTGGGAAGATAGAAAATATAGAGAGTGCAAGACACTGGTAAATATAATGTAAATTTAAGAATGAAGATAAATTTATCATTAGAGTTTAGACTTTATGGAAGTTTAATGTCATGAATTATAGAACTTGAATGAGAAAGATAGGGGAGGAATTTCAAATTTAAAAGAAGTTAAGATGTAAAGAAGTGAGTGTATTTTTAAAGAATGATGTTCAGCTTAGACTGGCTAAAGTTTAAAAGACTTTCTCATTATGTGAGGATAAGTGATGCCAGTAAGCAAACAAACATAATGAAATGTTAATGTTAGAAAAATCGAATCCTAATTTGCTATTTAAAATATTTATCTTAGACTATCTTCTTATTTTTCCCCACAATTTTTACCAAAGTCAGTTCGTTTTTTTTTTTTTCCAGCATGGGAGCACTATTATATAGTCCTATCTGTGATAATTCTGTAATACTCACATTAATAGCTTATAACACTAGTGCTTCAATTATTTGGTTAAATGTGACTGGGTGAGGGTAGAGTAGGGATCAGACGGATCTTATGCTGCCTGGAACTTCAGAGCTATAGTTAGCAAGAGGGACTTTGTTTCTAATTTTGTGCTCCTTTCCCTTCTTCCCTAAACCGGTCTGAGTCCAAGCCAACTTCAGGTAAATGGGCTTAGAATACAACCTTTTTCTGGAATTTCCTGTGATAGCCTTTGTATTTTGTGACTTGGAAAACATCTGGAAATAGAGAGGTTTAGAATTGATCTAAAGACATGTGATCACCCTGAAGTAAATGCTGTATCTACAGATGAATTGAAGAACTTCTGACTTCTTAGGACCCTCTTCATTCATGTGAATCAGCCAGAGTGTGGCCATTCTCTGAGGATGGAAAACACTTTCCCAGAGAAAATGTACTGTGATGGTAAAACTTGACCCTAATACCTTGACTAGATAATCTCTTCTATGGCAAATAAAGAGACTGCAGAAGGTGACAGGCGAATTATTTGATAAAGTACCATACCTATTTTTAGTGGTTCTTAGACCTCAACCGCTATAGTCTGCATTTCTATTCTTCCTTCCTTCCTTCCTTCCTTCCTTCCTTCCTTCCTTCCTTCCTTCCTTCCTTCCTTCCTTCCTTCCTTCCTTCCTTCCTTCTTTCCTTCCTTCCCTCCCTCCCTCCCTCCCGCCTTCCCTCCTTCCCTCCCTCTCTCCTTCCCTCCCTCCCTTCCTCCCTCCTTTCCTTCCTTTTTTTCTTGTCTTACTCTGTTCCCCAGACTGGAGTGCCACGGCACACTCGTGGCCATCCTAGCATCAACCTGCAGGGCTCAGGCGATCCTTCCGCCTCAGTCTCCCAAGTAGCTAGAACTACAGGCACGCGCTACCACGCCTGGCTAATTTTTTTATTTATTGTAGAGACAAGGTCTTGTCAAGTTGCCCGGGCTGGTCTCAAACCCACGGGCTCGGGCAATCCACTCGTCTCGGCTTCCCAAAGTGCTGGGATTACAGACTGAGCCACCGAGCCCAGCCTTTCTAGTCACATACCCAAGTGGGTCAAAATTAATTAAAAATTGCCTAGGATATGCTCCATTGAAAACTTGTGTTAGGTGGTCCTGGTTTGATATCTTGTCACTCAATAATTTGCAAGATTTTGTCAAAATCAGTCAGCCCTCTTTAAATCAATTAAGTCTTTAAAAGTTTTTATGGAAAGGAAAAATAGTACTCAACAGTTGAGTTGATATAAAGACCTTTTTGTGACCAAATTATAATTAATACCAGCCAACTACTTTTTATTTTTATAGTCATGTATTAAGGAAATGTTTCAAGGTTTTAATTTTGGATTATAGGATTACTTGGATAAACCAAAATAATATTTCCTAAGGTAATATCTCTTACTCCAACAAATGCTAACTCTAAAGAGTGCTTTCTGTGTTTTTTAGTCGGCCATATACTAACAAGGTCATCACTTTATGGTATCGTCCGCCTGAACTGCTACTGGGAGAAGAACGATACACACCAGCAATTGATGTATGGAGCTGTGGGTAAGATAGGTTTATTTACTGGTTTATGTTACATGAAACTTGGTGGTGAACTAAAATCAGATCATTTGGTAATGATGGATATTTTTTCCATTAGATGTATTCTTGGTGAACTCTTCACTAAAAAACCTATATTTCAAGCAAATCAGGAACTTGCACAACTAGAATTAATAAGGTAAGCTGTTGATTATAATATTTGTGGAGGTGGGGAAGGTGTCCTACTCCATAGGATATTTAAAATCTTCCAAGCTTGTCTTTTCAGGAGGAGAACAGCATGGTTCTCTTGAAGGCTAATAACTGCTAAATGGAGGAGAAACTAGAATGTAGGCACTTTGATATTTGTTCCAGTAAAATTAAGGATCAAAGTCCCTGGATCTTTTTGTGTGTGTGTGATTAAATCAGAGGACTTGAGGCCCCAAAGATAAGACTGGGAAGGAAGAGTAAATACGAGGTAGGAGAGAATAAATGGTAGACACTTTTAAAAAAATATGGCAGAAAGGAAGAATTAAAGTTTTGGGGTATTGTAAAAAAAAAAGTTACTCTATTTTAAATATACATATATGTTCATATGTATCTAGATATGTATGTATACACACTAAAAGGTATGCATCTGTCCACTACCATAGGTCTTCATTATTTGCAGCCTATCATAGAACCTAGCTCATAAGCAGTTACTCATATATGTTAGTCACCTTTCTCTTCATCTTAAATTTTAAATGAAATATTTAAAAGAGCTTTGGTTTCATATATAAATAATATATTTGGTTTCATATATAAATCAACTTAAAGATTTCTATGGAAGTTTCAAAATATAGATGAAGTCTTTTGGGAAAGATGCTGGTAGGATTCACAGATTTACAGAATTTTACTTTTCCAACTGAACAAAAATTATCAACAAATAGTAACCAAAGAAGGATCCCAACTTCATCTTCTAAATTGTGAAAAGTTTCACCTATAAATAGACAACTTAAATCAAACTAAAAGAAGATCCTGAGAAATGACAAGTATTCCCTTTTTGGGGGAGATAATTACAGTTAAGGTGTGACCAAAATACAGAAAAAACAAACTCAAAAAATGTTATTGTACTTTTTGGGGGTTGGGTCAGGTTTTTGCTATAGGGTATAGCTGGGAAAGATGAGTGCCCCAGTTAGATCTTACCTCTTCTCTGGGGATACCTTGGTATCATCACAAATACCCAAGCCAGAAACTAGCACTGCTTCAACTCCAGAGCAGCCAGTTGCTTCATCTTAAAAACACAGAACCAGTTATGTCCAGAATTGATTTAGGGGGTCTAAGCACAAAACTTTTAACAAAATTGCAGAGAGAGAGAAGGAGAGAAAAGGGAGAGGGGAAAGGAGTTCACCAGAAACATAGGGAACTTTTATCTTACCTTTTTTATTGTGTGACAGGTAAAGAGGATCAAAAGGAACTGATACTCCTAGACCTTTCAATGCTAATTGGACATTTATATAAAAGTTAGTTATATATTAGTAAAAAAAAAAAAAAAGAGGAAATTTCAAAACTTTGAAATACTATAGGCTACATTCACTAAATAAAACTAGAAATTAATGTAAAAATGGAAGCAACAGTCAATTGCCTAAAAATGTTAAATATGTTAAAAATAATTCTTAGAGGAATCACACTTTAGAACATCTAGTTTTAAAAAGAGTGGCAAATTAGGTATAAAAACCCGTGGGCTAAATCTGTGCTTAGGAGAAAATCACAACCTTAAATATATTACTAAACAAGGAAAGAAAAATAATTAAGCATTCAACTAATAAGCTGAAAAAAAAACACCCCAAAACAACAACAATGGAAAACAGAAAATAAACCTAGGGAATAAAAAACTGATAATGAATTATAATACAAAAATGATAGAATTTATGAATAAATGTATAGTATGGTCTTGAGTTTATTTATACAAATTATATTTATTATATTTATTTATACATTAATTAACTTAATATGAAAAGACCATAAAGAAATTAAATGAAATGAAGATTATAAGATATAAACTGACCTCAGATAGAAGGAAAATCAAAATAATTATAACTACTTAATTCACCAAAATTTACCCTAAAACACCTTAGAAAACCCAAATGGAGGACGTAATGCTGTTAGAGCATTCCTCTAAAGAAACAGACCCCAACATTTTCATAGGCAAATTCTTTCAGAAACCAACAATTGTAATGTTCTTTATTCCAAAACATGAGGGAAATGCATAGAAGCTTTCCCATACAACCCTCTCATGAACAGTCTTATTCGAATTTTTTTTTTTGAGTTAGAGTCTTACTCTGTTGCCCAGACTGGAGTGCAGTGGCCGCTCCCGGCCACTGCAGCCTCCACCTGCTGGGTTCCAGCCATCCTTTCGCCTCAGCCTTCCAAGTAGCTGGAACTACAGGCATGCGCTACCACACCCGGCTAATTTTTTGATTTATTGTAGAGATGAGGTCTCACCAAGTTGCCCAGGTGGTTCTCGAACCCGCGGGCTCAGGCAGTCCACTCACCTCAGCCTCCCAAGGCGCAGGATTACAGGCTGAGCCACCAAACCTGGCTCAGTCCATTAGACTAATTGATGCTCTCCATTTCCTGTGAAAATAAATACTAACTTGATAACATGGCAACTGGATGTTTGTAGCTAGTAGGCTACCAACTTCTAGTAAGACTGTGTATTTACCCCACCAGCTGAAGAGTATACTGAACAAGAGATGGTTGTTAGTTTCCAGTTTTTATGATGACTTTTTACTTTTGGACAATATAGACAAAGGCAGTGCTTTGCAAAAATTTTAAAGCATTGTTGTCTAATTGGGATGAGCGAGTAATTATATATGTTACAAATAAAAGTCATAAAAATCTGGAAGGATTCAGCATTCAGATTTATGAATTTATTTAAAGAAACCAAAACTAATGTATTATGGGTATGGTTTGTACAAGAAAGCTAATTAAGAATTCCATTCATTGAATCCTCTTCAAAGAGAAACCCTTAGGATGGTGGCTCACCCCTGTAATCTCAGTACTTTGGGAGGCAGAGGTGAGAGGATTGCCTGAACCTAGGGGTTAAGCCTAGGCAGCATGGAGAGATCTCGTCTTTAAAGTTAAAAAGTAGCTGAGTGTAATGGCCCATGCCTCTAGTTCTAGCTACTTGGAAGGCTGAGGTAGAAGGATTGTCCAAGCCCAGCAGGTCAAGGCTGTGGTGGCTATGAGCAAACCACCTCGCTTTAGCCTGGGCAACAGGACGAGACATCGACAGAGAGAGAGAGAGAGAGAGAGGGGGGAGAGAGAGAGAGAGAGAGACAGCGAGAGAGAGAGAGAGAGAGAGAGAGAGAGAGAGAGAGAGAGAGAGAGAGAGAGAGAGAGAGAGAAAAGAATAAATATACATTTATAAATTTTCCATTAGCATAAATGTTTATCTTATCTGTGTGTCTTAATGATTCCTTTTTTTTCCTTTGCACTGTAACTTGGGCTTTATGTTTCTTTCTAGCTCATGTTTTCATTTAATCAACCAGCTGTTGGTCCTGATTGTATTGAGTACTAGGGTTTCTATTAATGATAATTAACATCTATTTAGTTTATGCACAATGCCACTGTTATTCTATGAGATACTCACTTGCAGAATTTCAGTTAAACTTCATGACAACCCTATGTCATCTTTTTATAGTTAAGAAAATTGAATTACAGAGGTGAAAAATTGTCTAGGGTCATATAAGTAGTGGTACTTAGTGATAAAACTAAGATTTAAATGTACACGGTGTTACCATGGAATCTAAACTTTTAGCCATTACTCTATACTATATAGGAAGTAAAACTTCCTTGAGCCTTTTACAAAGTCATTATGGCAGAAATACCAATACTTGAGACAGTATGAAAAATTTCACAAGATATTAATACAAAAATTCTATGAGAGTAGAATTAGTAAGTAGTATACAACTTTTCATTAAACAGTTAACTTGCAGAAAATGATGATAGTAGGTAACATTGTATTACAGGTTAAGGAAGATATCTCCCATAAAGTGACATTTGAACAGAGATCTGAATGAAGTGAAGAAACAGCAAAGTAATAAAGACCTGAGACATAAGTACACTTGGTTTATTTTATGAATATGTTGTCAATGAGCCATATGGGGGGGAAAAGCTTAGTTCATCTATTTAATAGCATACTGTAGTTATTGAAAAGGACATAGTTGATCTGGAGATATTGACATGACATGGAAAAGCGACATGAAAAGAGCAGTTTTACAAAAGGCTATATTTAGCTTCATCCCACATAGGTAAAACAAATACATCAAAGCTCAAATTCTTAATCTGAACATGAACTTTTGAGAAGGCTAGAGAGGGTAAAATTTTAGTTTCCAGTTCATATATTTCAGCATGCTATTGTTACTAAGACATTTATGATTTTATATTATAAAAAAGTGGTTCAAGTTTGATCCTAGAAGCACTCATTTTTTAAAAACATAAAATAAGAGGAAATTTCTAATAAAAGAATCAAGCATGAGTATAATAAGACAAAAGTAAATTGAAAGGGATATGGGCTTTGGAATCTATAGACCTGGGTTCTGATGCCAGCTCAGCTACTTCCTGCTCTTGTGACTTAGGGTAAGTTCCATAATGCTCTAAGTTTGTTTTTTCACAAGGAAAACAAGACTAATAACATGCTTGAGGTTGTAAGAATTAAGTAAATGTAAGTTTCCTAGTACATGCTTCTCTCCCTCACCTTATTTGTGGTGTTGCTTGGTTCAGGAATGATGAGATCTAGAGTCAGTATTGTACAAGTACATGTAAAACTGATCAAGAGTGGGAATATGAATAAGAATCTTTTTGTTGTTGTTGTTTGTTTTTAAAGCTATTTAAAAAAATTTCCTTCCTTCCTTCCTTCCTTCCTTCCTTCCTTCCTTCCTTCCTTCCTTCCTTCCTTCCTTCCTTCCTTCCTTCCTTCCTTCTT